>NC_143579.1:124673697-124832645 GCF_048544385.1 Mastigoproctus giganteus | reverse complement strand
TGTCATTCAGTAAAGGTCTTTTCAGGTTCTAATGAGATCAAATATTATTTACATTTCAACTTCTTTTCAACTTCTTCAAACACTTTTTTGTACAACGGGTGTGAGATATTCCACAGGACTGGTACAATATCTCACAATGGGTGTGAGATATTCCACTGGAAAATTATAGATATGCATCTATAATTTTCCAGGAGGCACCCAGTTAAGCTGGTGTATAATTTTACTGCCTCCATTCTGCCAGTTCTTGACTGAAGGGAGTGCAAGTAGAGTGTATGCTGGGTTACACTGCCAAGGCCACATTATGTCAAGCAGCTGATATATTCTTGCTGTATGCCATACCAAAAAAATTAATTTATATTCCCCCTCCAACTTTTTAACTCTATAACACTGCATCAGCAAATAGTCAAGCTAATAGAACTTATCTACAAAGACATTTAAACCTCCAAAATTTTGTTAATTCACTTCACAAATATACTGGGTGGTTATAAAATAAGTTTCCCTGTTCAGGGAAAACAGTTCAGGGAAAACTAGTGTCAAAACAGTTAAATATAGCACTGTGAAAATCGGTGGGTATGTCATTTAGGGTATGAGGAAGCAATTTGTAGAAGGAAATTAGTTCAAATTTTTTGCCGCCAGAGGAGAAATTGGCACTGTAAACATGAGATGGAATACTTAACTTAGGATTAGATTTTAATTTCAGAACTTAGAAATCTACAGATATTGTTCTATGTGCTTTCCTTCACTTGAGATAACATTGGGAAAACAGAGGACTGCATGCAACACAGTTTCGCATAGCATCTCATTGGGGATGTTGGCTACATTCTGTTTAATGCTTGCTTTCAAATCAACAAGCGTCTGTATGCCACCACGGTAAACTCTATCTTTCAGGTATCCCAATAGCCAGAAACCACAGGGATTGAGATCTGCTGATCAGGCTGGCCAGAACTGCGGAAAGTCTCTAGAAATGATGCGATCATTCCTGAATGTTGAACGGAGCAGTTCCTTCACTTGTCGACCAATGTGGAGAGGGAGCACCATCTTGCATGAACACTACAGTCTCCAAACTTGCCTTTCTTGCAGAACAGTACCATGCACTGGGCTCTTAAAAGAGCCCAGTACCATGCACTAGTTACTGTACACCATAAGGTGTGGATCCTTCAAAGAAGGATCCACAGGGCCATAAGGTGTGGATCCTTCAAAGAAAAATGGTACAATTATAAACTCTGCTGTGAATCCATACCATACTGTAACGTATGGACCTTGTAGTGGTCTTTCATGCACAGCAAATGGATGAGAAGTTCCCCATATTCGGCAGTTTTGTGCATTTACAGCCCAATGTAAATGTACAAAATGCATTTACATTGGGCCTTTTCAATGTGCCTCGTCAGACCACAAGATCATTCGAGCCCATGTGTTGTCAAGTTCCATATGAGCCAGAAATTATAGAGCAAAGTCTATTCGTTGCTGCTGATCACGAGACTTTGAGTTCTTGCACTACATGAATCTTGTACGGGAACCAGCATAAAATTATTTGAAGCACTTTATGTACAGTACACCAAGGAAGGTTCAAGTCTCTTGACACACCTCTGGCACTACTGACTGGTAGTGTTTCGCATTCTGACCACTGCAACCACCACTTCACCCACTACCTCCGTTCCGATACGTGGTCGTCCCCTGCCCGGAATTACACCTAACTCCCCGGTCAGGTCACTTCAAGGCGCCTCCGTAGCCAGGTGGGAAGGAGCAGCAGTGCGTAGCACACGCTTCTTGATTAGACCGGGGTTCGAGCCTGTCGCCACCAAATACGGAGGATGCGGAAAGGTCAGGGAATGACCATCGCATATCCCGGAGCAATATGGCCTTAGTTGCTAATGCTCCTAAAAACCAAATAACAACAACAACAACAACAGGTCACTTCAAATTTCTTTATTAGTTTTCGAAGTCCCACTGACATCAAAGGTCCTTTACGCAAACCTTTAAGTTTCCAATATTCATATAATGCTGTATTAGCATTACTATTATTCTGATAGAATAGTTTTACTAAAAGAGCACGTTCCTTTTTTGTAAGAGCCATAATGGTTATTGACAATGGCATTAGCCTTTCTGCTTTTATCTAACAGGATGTCATTTACATAAGAAGTGTGTCTTGAAGTAAATGACAACTTTTACATATGTGCAGTGCCATTTTTGCCTAGTGGCAGAAATTTGAACTAATTTTTTTTCTTCTACAAATCATTTCCCCATATCCTAAATGACATACCCACGATTTTCACAATGCTAACTCTAACCGTTTTGGAGTCTCCCGAATAGGGAAACTCTAACAGTCTAGGGTCTCCTGAATAGGGAAACTTATTTTATAACCACTGGGTACTTAGTATCAATCTTAACAATGTCCATTTCCACCTTCAATCTGCTAAACCCCAATTTTTTTTAAAGAATCTCAACTATAAGTAGCCCTAATCCATATTCACGCAATGATTTCTTTTGCTTCAAAGGTGATGCTTGTGCATATATATCGACTTATTATCACTTGTCGCTGCATTCTTAATCTGGACTCTCATCTTTATTGATCTCCTCTGGCTTGAAATCTCCTTATCTAATTCAGTCAAATTCATCAGTTACCTTAATCGTTGTCACAACTCTAAAAATCATTTCTTTGAAACTCTTACTTTCTGCAATCTACAGTCATTTTTCTTGGAAATTTTAATGTATCTCCACTTGGCTTCAATTCTCTAGTTGCACCAACCCAGCTAGATTGGGTTGGTGCAACTAGATGATTTTAAATGATAATTTTAATATTTTTAATAATAATAATTTTGGATGAAGATTCTGATGATTTTAAAGCAAATTACCTTATTGATCTTACAAAGCTTGCCCATTTACCTACTAGAATATTAGAAAATTTTCACCATACACACACAACACTTGGCTTGTTTCCAAATCTTCATCTTCATATGCTACTTACACTAATGCTTCACACAGTAATAGAAAAAAGTTATTAATCAATAAACTCAATTTTGAACAGGTTCTGCTTCCTGTCCAAACAGAAATTGAGCCTTTTGGTTTTTTTTATGAGTAAGTGATTTGAGTTTATTTGACATGAGAGCAACTAAGGCCATAATGTGCAAATTCCAACAGTTAAATATGTTTAAAAACAGCAGTAACCTACAAATAGGTTACCATGTCCAAATATTGTGCAAGAAGGATATGAGCAACAGGACTAGGGTATTGTCTGCCAGGGGCAAAAATATATGACGTTGTAGAGCAGATATCTTTTAAATTTCGTTTTTAAAGTATCACAAAAGGTGATATTGTTGTACAAGTTGGCACTAATCATAATAAGATAGGAGATCTGAGGATTTATTTAACAAGTACAGCGCAATGTTGACAAAAAGACGTGAGTTAGGATTGAATTTGAAAGTGTCTGCAATTCTGCCAAGAGACGATAAGGTGGGAGTATATGTTGAAAGCCTTGTCAATCAATTTGGCCCTGGAGAGACTGAAAGGCTCATGGGGTAGAATTTTTCTCAGCATGGTATGTAGTTTCAACAGGAGAGACTGCTTCTACAGGGATGAGATACACTTGAATAGAAGTGGTGCAAGAATATTTACTGATGCTATCGAGGCATTGCTGATGGGTGGGGAACCTGTTAGCTTGGGAGATACACAGACTAGTTGTTTAAATTATAACTGCAGGCAGAGGTGAAAGTGATTCATGAATTGCTACCGTTGGTACATGCAGCAACCTGAAAAGCAAGAAGTCTGGGATTTCAGACCCTGCTGTGCATCATCATGGAACAAATGAATACAGTGGACCCCCGCTTTACGAGTGGTTCACTGTCTGATTAGCAACAGTTCACTGTTCGATTAGCATCAGCCAAAAAAAAAAAAAAAAAAACCCCTGATTTCCCCCATCCCCTCACTCCAAATGTTTGTCAAGTTCTGCCTTAAATCTATTTAAGCTATCAACTTCTACAATGACAGATGGAAGTTTGTTCCAGCAATCAACCACCCGCTGGCTAAAGGCAAACTTCCGCACATCTATTCTACAACCGTCTTTCCTCAATTTGAATTTATGCCCTCTCAGGTGATTATTCTGAGCAAGAGGAAGAATCCCATCAGCATAGACCATGCTCAAACCATTCAAGGCTTTATACCTCAATCAGATCACCTTGCAGGTACCTATTCTCCAGACACTGTAATTTGCAAAACTTAAGCCTTTCTTCGTAAGAGCAACCCTTTGTTCTGTTCACTAATCTTGTTTCCCTTCTCTGTACTCGTTCTAACAGCTCTACATCCTTCTTAAAATGAGGACTCCAGACCTGTATACAGAACTCGAGGTGTGGCCTGACCACTGCCTTATACAAGGGGATAATCACCTCCTTATCCCTGCTAGAAAAATTCCTGTATATCATTGACAAGACACCATGAGCTACTCTTGCAACTGTCTACACTGCTCAGAAAACTTCATATCTGCATGCACAATTACCCCCAGGTCCTTTTCATTCTCAACCACTGTCAGTGTAGTACCACAGAGTTGATACGTTACTCTAGGATTACTGCTTCCAATAGGTAGTACTTTATATTTGTCAATTTTAAACTTCATTTGCCACCTCTCAGCCCATCTGCTCAACTTTTCTAGATCCTGTTGCAGCAGTGTACTGTCATTAGTGTCATTAAATACCGTGGCCAACCTTCGTATCATCTGCAAACTTGGCATTAAGCCTGATACACCATCATCAATATCATTTATAAATACAGAAAACAACAATGGACCCAACACTGAACCCTGAGGGACTCTACTAAAAACAATAGTCCACAAAGAGCAGTGTCCATTGATTACCACTCTGTCTTCTCTCACTCAACCATCCCTTTATCCATAGCAGCAATTTGCCTACAATGCCACACTTCTCCAATTTGTGCAGCAGTCTTCCATGTGCAAAAGTATCAAAGGCCTTTCTAAGATCCAAATATATGATATCAAAGTTATTCTTTGCATCAAGTTCCTTTGTGACTACATCATAGTATCCAATCAAATTAGTCAGACAAGACTTCCCTTTAACAAACCCATGCTGTGTCCAAGCTATAAGTGAAGTCTTGTCTAGATGATCCTGCAATGCTTCTGTAACCAGTGCTTCCATTAATTTCCCTGGAACAGAAGTTTAACTGACAGGTCTGTAATTACCTGTGTCTCCCTTTGATCTTCCTTTGTGGGAGTATATGTTGGGGTTTTATTGTAGGTTTTATTGGGGTCACATTTGCACATCGCCAGTCCATGGGTACCTCCCCTGAGTCCAGGGAAGCTCTCACTAAGGGTTTTGCTTACTTCCTTTGCCGTTTCCTTTAATATAACTAGATAGATTAAATCCACCCCAGGTGCCTTTCTTATGTTTATCTTCAACAATTTATCCTCCACTTTACTCTCAGTTATTACAAGATTATCTAGCATACTGCCAGAGTTTAACTCACCTCTGGCATTCCCCTCCCTGAATAACTCCTCATGTGTGAATGTAAAATGGAAAATATTCTTTTAGTTTGTTAGCTACCTGGGCAGGATCATCAACAGCTGAACCATCGATATCAAGTGGACCAATCTGATTCATCCCCTTCCTTCTAGAGTTTACATAAGTAAAGAACTCTTTGCTGTTTTTCTTTGCATCCTTTGCCAAAGATTTCTCGTAATCTGTCCCTTCATCTGCCTAACCTCCTTTGTAACTTGGTTACAGACCAGCTTATATCTATCATAGGTTTCTGTGTCACGTGTTAATTTATATGTATCCCATGCACTTTTCTTCTCTGTCATATGTCTAATTAGTTCATCTGACATCCATTTAGGCCTAAATCTTTAAAAATATATCTTTGTTGGCATGAAAATCCTAGCAGCTTCCAAGATTAATTCTTTGAATGCTTCCCATTTTGAATTTGCTGTTGGTAACATCATCAGTTGGTCCCACCATATAGAATATAAATACTGTCTCAGACCATCGCAGTCACCTTTACGAAAGCAAACACCCTCCCTTTACCCCTGATGGTAGTTACCTCTTTGAGTAAATCCCACTTCAGCACACTGAGATCACTGCCACGTAGTGGTTCCTTTATCTGCAGATTCTTGATGCATGAAGAATCACTACTGATAATCAGATCAAGAGTATTACTCCCTCTAGTTACCTCCCGAACATGCTGCTGTAGAAAACAATCATCCAATAAATCCACAAAAGCCTTGCTAGTGTGTGAGTGAACAACCCATAAATTCCAGTCAATTTCTGGGAAATTAAAATCCCCCATTATAAGACACTCTGATTTACTGGCCCACTCTTATTTCCCTGCACAATTGTTCATTATACTCATCAGATTCATCTGACCTATAACACACACCTACTCTCTGGGATTACTGCTTCCTATATGTAGTACTTTACATTTGTCAATGTTAAACTTCATTTGCCACCTAATTATGAGAGCTTCCCTGGACTCAGGGGAGGTACACATGGACTGATGATGTGCAAATGTGACCCCAATCCACAAAGGAGGATCAAAGTGAGACACAGGTAATTATAGACCTGTTAGTTTAACTTCTGTTCCAGGGATATTAATGGAATCACTGGTTAAAGAAGCATTGCTGGATCATCTAGACAAGACTTCAGTTATAGCTCGAACACAGCATGGGTTTGTTAAGGGGAAGTCTTGTCTGACTAATTTGATTGGATACTATGACGTAGTCACAAAGGAACTGGATGTTAAATGATCAAATCACTTTACGATGGACTCTCCATAATAAAATACCATTCACTATATGATATGTGGAAAGCATCAGTTACTGTGATCACATTTGCAAAATGAATTTTAATTCTATGAAATGGCAATTCTAATACATGAAAATAGGAGTAATATTATCTACAGGCTATAAAAGGAAAAAGCACAAATTTACACTTTACCTTACCAATTAACAAAGTTAAATGATACGAGAAAAATCGGAAGAACATTTTCCACAGGTTAGCAAAATAAAAATAAATACTGTAATATTAATACTGTAATATGTACATACTAACTAATTGATATTTCTGTTCACTGACATTTTTTTTTATGGGTTGTAAAATTTAAAATAGTAAAAAAAAAAGACAAGCAATCGATGATAATCACACAAATTGCAAGTAAAGTGTATGCAAAACACCATAACACCATATGCGAAAGTGAGATAGGGAATAACAAATTATGAAGCTTAAAAACTAGGAATGAAGAGAAGATTTTGAAAATTTTTTAAGTTTTTCATATGATTGAATATTTCATGGAAAGGGAGAATTCCTGCTATTGGTTTTATCGCAAATGCAATAAGATTGAGTTTACTACCCGTTTATAATATATTGCACTAACATAAAATCCAAATAACTAGAAACTGCAAATTGTTTTATGTAATGACCTCCAGAAATATGCTTTTGTAAAATATCACAAAGACATTCAAAATTGATTCTTATGACCTAACATATGATAACAATGAAAGTGTAGTGCATTTTAATGATTTCAATTGGTTTCTGAAAATTTCATTCTCTGAAGTAAATTTCCAGAATGAATCCTAAATGGAGGTCAGATAAACTATTGAGACAAGTGGCAGTGAAGAAAAGCACATGGGATGCATATAAATTATGAGATGATACAGATGCCTATGGTAATATACAAATTAGTCTGTAATCAAGACACAAAGAAGATTAGTCAAGCTTATGAGATTATGATTCTATTAACCTGTGATAATGTTAACCGGCACCTACTTATTTCACTTTACAATGGGCTTATGACTATCTCCAACTAGACCATGTGGTCCTTCGTCTCAGGCAAAAGAAGCGTTTGTAAACATTCTGGCCACGTGTTTTTGCATCCATTAGTTGAAGTGATTTTTTGCTTACTGCTTTAATTAATATATTAATTAGTTTTAATCAATATGTACAATTTCATTATAAAAATTACCTTTTAGAGAGATAAATAGCTTAGTTATATAGCAAAAATTTCAACTTCCGAGGTCTTCGAACAAATTATCAAAAAATGTGTTATTGGGTTCACATTACAATATTTTCATAATATGATAGTGCCTCTGAAAAGGATTAATACCATAAAGCAAGAGTTCACTGTACATGGACTGTGTTAGTCCATAGATAAAAAGAAATCCAAAGAAGAAAAAATTAGTCAAGAAACAATTGTCATGATGAACCAAAGGCAACAAATGAACAGCAAGATAAACACTGACAAGGAGAAAATTGAGTATACTGAGTTATGCAAAGCCATTAGAAAGAGATTCAGAGAGGACATAAAAAGATTTAACACAAGAAAAGTAGAACAAGCATTAAGGGAAAACAAAGGACTTAAATCAGCAGCCATGAGCAGTAATACAGAAAGACAAATGATACCGAAACTGAAGAATAGCGATGGTGTACTTATGAATAGCAGAGAAGGCATAATTCAAATAGCAGAAGACTACTATAAAGAGTTATACAAGGAACAAGAGAATGATGCCAGCAGTGGGGATGATGGATTGCAAATTAGCAACACAATGATGCATTGCAAATTAGTCAGACATACCCTATATTCTTCCTGATGAGGTGGAACATGCATTGAAGAAAATGAAGAATCAGAAAGCCCCAGGGGAAGATGAAGTTACTGTAGAGTTGTTAAAATTGGGAGGAAGAGACATGACACAAAAACTGGCAAGGCTCCACAAAATGCATTAGAAAAGGTGCGACACCTAAGCAGTGGAATAATGCAATCCTAGTTTTGCTGCATAAGAAAGGAGATAAATCAGAAATTGGAAATTATAGACCAATTAGCTTGTTAGCAACATCTACAAGTTGTTCACAAGGGTCATTACTAACAGATTAGAAAGAATACTTGATGAGAATCAACCGAAAGAGCAAGCTGGCTGTAGGACAGGATTCTCAACTATGGATCACCTTCAAGTAATATCACAGCTAATGGAGAAAGCAAATGAATATAAAACACCATTATGCCTGGCATTTGTGGATTATGAAAAGGCATTTGACTCCATACAGCATAAGGCAATGTTTCGCGCACTTCAAAGACAAGGCATAGATACCCCACATATTATGATTTTGAAGAAAATATATGAGAACGCCATCTCCTTTATTAGATTAGACAAAAACAAGGCAATAGCAAATTTAAAATTGAGAAAGGAGTTCGACAAGAAGAAAAATATCTCGGAAGTTGTTTACTGCCCTTGAGGAAGCTTTCAAAAGATTAGACTGGCCACAGAGAGGAGTCAATGTGATTTTTTTTTTATTTTTTTTTTTATGAAAACCTCAAACAAGAGATATTAGAACCTATAGTACTTGGGTTGGAGGTTGAGAAGACGAAAGAAGATATTTGTAGACATTACACTTGAACTTCTCTAGACTGTAATTTTCAGGAAATATGTTTGAAGGAAGAGTGTTCCCGAAAATGGCAGTTGAATGAATAAACGAGGAAGATGAAAAGTTGGTTCTGTGAGTTTGAAGTTGGACAGTAAATGGATGTTGGCTGCTTGTGGCACGTGTTCGGACTGTTTTGAAAGAGAGAGCGGGAATTATAGAAGCCAATTCAGAAGAACAGTGCCTGTGGAAGTATCTGTAGAAAAGACATGCAGCAGAAACGGTACGTCTATGAGACAGTGAGAGCAGAGAATCTGTTAGAGATGAATCATTAATTAATCTAACTGCCCTCTTCTGAATGGAATCAAGAAGCCTGAGAGAGGTTTTGGGGGCACCACCCCAGTTGTGGGTACAATATTCCATGGTAGGGCGGATTAGCAATTTGTACAGTGAACAGCTGTTTTGAAGAAAAGTAACTAGAGAGCGAAAGAGAAACCCAAGTTTTTTTAGATGCAGAGGAAGCAATATTTGTAATGTGTTTGTGCCAATAGAGATTAGAAGTCAAGGTAATCCACAAAAGAGATATATCATTTGGCTAGAAATCAGAGTGTCACCAAAGATAAGCATAGGAGAAGAAGAAGAATCCTTTTTGCGAGATTTAAGACAAGCTTGAGTTTTAGAAGGACTGAAATCAACTAATTGGTCTTTGCCCTACTGGAGAATTACCTCGAGATCAGCATTTAAGGAACTGGTAAAAGATATTCGAGAAGTTAAAGCTGATTGAGCAGGGCAAGGTTTCTCAAAATGGAAAGTTTGGGTTTTTTTTTTTTTAGGTGCATTAGCAACTAGGGCCATATTGCTCCGGGATATGCGGTGGTCATCTCTGACCTTTCCGCATCCTCCATATTTGGTGGTGACGGGCTCGAACCCCGGTCTAATCAAGAAGCGTGTACTATGCACTGCTGCTCCTTCCCACCTGGCTACGGAGGCGCCTAAAATGGAAAGTGGAATGCAATGTGCTATCATTGGCAAAACTATGGATAGGATTTCCAGTCAATGGAAGAAGGTCATTAATATAAAAGAGGAAAACATTTGGGGAAAGAACTGAACCTTGGGGGAACACCAGAATTAGTGGAGAAGTTTGAAGACGGAGAGCCATTTACCATCACCCTCAGTGAGTGATCAGAGAGAAAACTCGATAACCAATTACAAAAAACAGATGGCAAACCATAAGATGGAAGCTTGTTTAGAAGACCTTTAGGCCAAACACAATCTTTGAGATGTCAAGAACAACTGCTTCTGTTTCACTGAACTTTTCCATTGATTTTGTCAATAAATGGGTTCCACAAGACAGAATATCACCAGTGGATCGACACTGACGGAATCCATACTGGCAGTCATTGATCAGAAGGCTTCTAGGTAGTTTAAGAGTTGGCGGTTAATTGATTTCTCCATTACTTTAGAAAGGGTAGAAGTAATTGCAATGGGACAATAATTGGATGAGAGGGATTTGTCACCCTTTTTAGGAACTGGCTAGATATGAGCAAATTTCCAAGCAGAATGAAAAGCACCTTTGGAATAAGAAAGTGAAAAAAGGTGGCAAAGAACAGGAGTAAGTTCAGAAGCACAGGCTTAGAGAACAAGTGGAGAAATACCATGAGGACCTGAAGCTTTCTTAGCATCAAGATTCGTCAAAATCCTTCTGACATCCTTTTGATGGAAGACCACAGGAGGCATTGAATAGAGTGTGTTGGAAATGGTGGGAGGTGTTTTACCAAGATCATTAATACATGAGTTGGAAGAAAAATGGGATGCTAGCAGGTCAGCTTTATCCTTGGCCGAAGTGACAACAGAATTATCTGGTTTTGACAGAAGTGGGAGCAGAGATGGGCAAAAGTTGTAGCCAATAGCTTTGGCAAGAGACCAGAATGCTCGGCTACCATTAGGGCAAGAAGCAAGTTTCTACTCTTAGCCTATTCAAACTCTAGTTTGGAATGATTAATAACTGCTTTACTATTGTTGCGAGCTTTGGTGTAGGCAGAAAATGAAACTGAACAATTAGAAACAAGCCAATTAGGATATGCAACGTTCTTCTCTTGAACTGCCTTAGCACATTTATTGGAAAACCAAGGTTTAGATAAAGGACAAGATTTTAAAGTAGAGTGTGGAATAAAGGATTCCATTCCTATAAGAATAATTTCACTGACACGATCTGAGCAAACGTTGACATCAGAAGTTTTGAAACTGTAATCAGACCAAGGAAAAGAAGAAAAGAAATCTCGCAGGTCATCCCATTTGCATTCTTGTAATGCCAAACAATACGGGGTTGGAAATAGCCATGAGATAAAGGCTCCATTGGAGAAGAGACAATCACCAAGTTGTGATCTGAGGTGCCTAAAGGACCACTCACTTCGACCGTGTACTTAGGATTGTTTGTGAGACAAAAATCAAGCATGTTGGCTGTATGGTTAGGATTGTTCGGTATTCTTGTAGGTAAATGAACAATCTTTGCAAGGTATTATCATCATCATCAGCCATTTTCAATCCACTGCAGGATGAAGGCCTTTCCAGTTCCTTCTGTTTTGAGCACTGGCCATCCATTTACTACCCAAAAACGCATGAATTTCATCTATCCATCTCCGCCTTTGTCTTCCAGGTTTTCTTCTAGCTCCTCTTGGATACCATTCTGTTATTTTCTTAGTCCATCTGTCATCATGTCTTCGAGCTATATGTCCTGCCCAAGTCCATGTGCAAGGTAAGGTCATTATTAATTGCAAAAGCCTCAGCATCTCGACCAGCTGGGTCGGTATGACTAGAAAACGGAAGCCAACTGGAGTTATGAACATTAAAATCACCAAGGAAAATTACCTCACTGTTAGGAAATTTGGACTGGAGAAAGTCAAGTTACAAAGAGAGGAAGTCAAAGAGATCCAAATGATTAGTGGAGCTGGGAGAACGGTAGAGACAACAGATGAATTTGACAAAATGAGATAGAGAGATTTCAAGCCAGAGAAGATCGAAAAGAGGAGATGCCAAATTACCAAGTCTCTGACAGGGAATATCAGAATGGACATATTCACAAGTACCACCTTTGAGGCAAAAGGAATCATACAGCAAATAGTTTGGGCAACTGAGATGAGCAGTAGTTGAATCAACCGATAACTGAGATTCTTCAGAAAAAGTATATGGGGTTTGACAGACTGCAAGTGGAAATGGACATCATTGAGATTAGAATTGAGACCACGTATATTTGTGAAATGAACTAGGAAGTGTTTGGGAAGTTTAGATCTTTTTGCAGATAAGCTTACTCTATTAGTTTGACAATTCATGGTGTATTCAATAGTAAGAAAAAGTGGGTGGGACATGCTGTATGAAATAATGAAATTTTTGGATATGACATACACATGGTAAGAATATACCTAGATCATTGAAATAAAGTGGCCCGACAATGCCCCAGCATACACAGTACTCGGACTCCCTCCAGTCACTATGTGTCAGAGTAGAGGTAGCAAGATTAACCCTAGCTGATCCGGAAGCCCCCTAGAGAGTTACCAATAGGTTTGGTCCGGTGTAATAACTAGTGGCCAGCCTGAGAACACCATTTTAGAGCTGTACTCTCAAAATGTAAGGAAGATTGGATCTCGCCATGATGTTCAGCATAACCTCAAAAGTCATCAGTCATACCGCATGATGGAAGAGATGGGGAAGGGTTGACAGGAACTTAGCTCTGGAGACTAAACATGGGTTCCACCACTTCAAGCCTCCAATAAGCAAAGTGGTGGTATTGCACCAGTTGATGAGAGTCATCTACCACCTAGTACTGCTGGTAACACAGATGGGGGGGGGGCATTCCTCCATGTGGTGTGTGTGCACCACATCTCGACCCCTGCTTACGTTGGTTCATACCTGGATGGTCACCCACAGTGTGCTTGTGCATGGAGGTTATACCCAGGATTACTAACAGTCCCACCATCGTGAAGGTGTAAGCAGAGGATTTAGCTGTCACAGACCATCTGGACTTCGCCGAAATTGGGTCCACTTGACTTGAGTGCCACCCAAATACCAGTTCCATCAGCGTTTTAGACTCTCAGGTAGCAAGTACAGCTTGTCTGGCATATCTGAGAGAATGTCTGTGACAACCTCAAGGAACCAGGGAATGGAGGGTATCTAAACCATTTTCGATTTGCAGATGACATTGTGGTCATAAGCCACAATCCCAAAGAATTAGAGGAAAATCTTAATCAGTTATGCACAGTTAGTAAGGATTTTGGACTAAAGATGAATATGGCTAAAACAAAAGTAATGATGAACAAGTATGCCACAGAAAGGGGCATAATGATTGAAGAAGCAGTAATTGAAAAGTGGAGTCATATACTATCTGGGACAAGTTATTAGCTGTCCCAGACTTCCAGTTGGAAGTCGAGAGAAGAATAAATTTTGGATGGATAGCATTCAGGAAATATAGTCACGTACTGAGGAGCAATATCCCAGTTTGTCTGAAACTTAAAACAATGAACCCACCATGACTTATGGAAGTGAAACTTGTGCACTTAACAAAAGAATGGAAGAGAAGCTGAGAACTACACAGCGAGGATAGAACAAATTATATAGGGAGTCAAACTGTTGGATAAGAAGAGAAACACATGGATTAGGCAGCAAACTCAGTAAAGGACATTCTTATCAGAACTAAAATGGTCTTGGGCAGGACACATAGCTCGAAGACATGATGACAGATGAACTAAGAAAATAACAGAATGGTACCCAAGAGGAGCTAGAAGAAAAACTGGAAGACAACAGCGGAGATGGATAGATGAAATTCATGAGTTTGTGGGTAGTAAATGGATGGCTATTGCACAAAATAGAAGGAACTGGAAAGTTGCTGGAGAGGTCTTCATCCTGCAGTGGATTGAAAATGGCTGATGATGATGGACTGTGTTAGGGTAACTAAGATTATGAACACATGCATGTACAGTAATGCTAGGAGGATGCTAAATAAATTTGATGAACTTGAAGTACTGATTAAGTCATCAAATGCATACACTGTAGGGATAGCAAAGACATGGCATCACTCAAACATCAGCAGTGCCGAATGTGAATATAGAGTACAATGTATACAGGAAGGACACAAAGGAATAGAGGGGTGGTGAAGTTATACTGTTAGTTAAAAAGAATATTAAATCTAAGACAGTGCATGCAGTCGACATGGATGACCAGTGCAATGTTCAGTCAATTTGGTGTGAGATAATCACTGGGAAAAGAAAATTGAGAGTAGGTGTGTTTATCCCAATGGATGTGATGAGTATACCAATCAGCTATACAGAGAAATAGAGTGGGCCAGTTAATCAGGATGTCTTATATTGGAGGATTTTAACTTTCCAAATGTTGGTTGGTCACTTAAATAAAACAAAACTTTGGTAGATTTCTTAGATGACTGTTTCCCACAGCAGCATGTTAGAGTGGCAACAAGAGGAAGCAATACTCTTGATCTGGTTATCAGCAGTGTTTCTTCATGCAATAAGAGTCTGCAAGTAAAAGACCCACTCGATGGCAGCGATCACAGTATCACAGCATACTAATGTCAAATTTAAGTAAAGCCGTAATTACTGTAAAGGCTTTTGCTTTGGTGAAAGAGACTATGGTGGTCTGAGACAGTTTTTAAATTCTATGCAATGGGACCAACTGCTGATGTTACCAAAAACAAATTCTAAATGGGAAGCATTTAGGGAATGAATCATGGAAGCTACTAGGATTTTCATACCAATGAAGTTCTAGGCTTAGACCTAAATGGATGTCAGATGAACTATTGAGAAAAGTGGTAGTGAAGAAAAGTACATGGAATGCAAATAAATTATAAGGTGATACAGATGCCTATGGTAATATACAAATTTGTCTGTGATCAAGACACAAAGAAGATTAGTCAAGCTTATGAGATTATGATAGATTATGGCAAAGAATGCAAAGAAAAGCAGCAAAGACTTCTATGCTTATATGATGAACCACATTAGACCACTTGATGTCAATGAGTTAAATGTTGATGATCTCTGCTCAGGTTGCTAACAAACTGAGCATGTGGTTTGCATCTATATTCAAATGTGAGGAATTCTTTAGGGGATGCTAGAAGTTTATCAAATTCTATTTTGTGATAACCAAAAGGAAAGTGGAAGAGAAATTGTTGAAGCTGAACACAAACAAAGGAACCTGGGGTGGATGGAATCTATTCAATTATATTAAAGGAGGCAGCAAAAGAGGTAAGCAAACCCTTAGCCATAATTACGAGAGCATCCTTGGATTCAGGGGATGTGCAAAAGTATCAACAATTCAAAAAGGGGAATGAAAACATGACATTAGAAATTACAGACTTCTTAGCTTAACATGTGTTCCAGGGAAAATAATGGAGTCACTGGTTAAAGTAGATTAGGCACCTTCGAGGTGAGCTGATTGAGGTGTACAAGGTCTTGAATGATTTGAGCTCAATGTTGATGGGATTCTTTCTCTTGCTCAGATATGAGAGGGGCATAAATTCAAATTGAGGAAAGACTGTTGTAGAATAGATGTGCAGAAATTTACCTTTGGCCAGTGGGTTGTTGATTGCTGGAACATGTTTCCATTTGTCATTGTGGAAGTTGATAGCTTAAATAAATTCAACAAGAAAGAACTGGATGAACTTTTGGAGCAAATGAATGGGTGAAATGAGGTTTTTTTTGTTGTTGTTGTTGTTGTTGGCTGATCCTGTATAAGCTCGCTTTTTTGCATCATATGTCTCTACTAATGCTAAAGAAGTAATGCAGGACTATCTGGACAGAATGCTATTATACTGCAGTCACGGCATAGATTTGTTAAGGGACAGTCTTGTCTAACTAACCTGATAGGTTACTATGATGTGCTGACCAAGGAACTTGTGTGTGTGTGTGTGTGTGTGTGTGTGTGTGTGTGTGTGTGTGTGTGTGTGTGTGTGTGTGTGTGTGTGTGTGTGTGTGTGTGTGTGTGGCCGCATAAGCTGCTATGGCTATAGTGTGCCTATTCACAGGAAAGTTAGAAAATAATTAAGAATGAAGCCAGCTCAATTTCATTTCAGTTTCATAATCGATCATACATCCCAATTTGTTTCAAAAAAGAGAGAAAAGTTCATTAATATTTGCCTCCTCTCCAATGATATAAGGCAATGTTTCTCAACCTGAGTCGGTTGTAGGTGGTCTGTGGGAAGGTAAATTTTATTGTAAATATAAAAATAATCACAAATAAAATTAAAATTGGCAATCAACTGTTTACTTTGTTGTCACAAATCAAGAGATATTCTTTACAATGTACATTGTATTGGATTTGTTTTTGTGTATTTGTAAAGTATTTATTACGTTTTCACAAAACTAGTGTGCGAGAATAACTGTTAAAATTTCTAGTGATATTTTGCTTGAGATTGGAATTATTTATTTTAGGAATTTAATATCAGCCCTATATTCAGTATAGTATATCAAACAACATGGATAAGTGGCTAAAAACAGGATTTTTGAAATACTACTTTTTTTATAGATGTAAAGAAACCCTAGCCAGTGGTCCGTGGTAATTAAAGAATGCTTGAAGTGAACCACGAATGATAAAAGGTTGAGAAGCACTGATATAAGGTAATGTCATCGGTTCTCGGAGATTAGTCTGAGAACGAAGTTTGATGCTGTTGATAGTATGGACAGTCCA
The DNA here is from genome assembly GCF_048544385.1 of Mastigoproctus giganteus. Classification (NCBI taxonomy): domain Eukaryota; kingdom Metazoa; phylum Arthropoda; class Arachnida; order Uropygi; family Thelyphonidae; genus Mastigoproctus; species Mastigoproctus giganteus. The sequence continues at coordinate 124,815,609 of NC_143579.1, read as the reverse complement.
TGAAAATATGTTTGACTGTTAGATGTTCTGAGCAGCATGGAAACTGAGGAGGATCATCGCCTGTCAGTAGATGAATCAGATGAGTATGTCTTATTCTTATCCATGCAAGTACCACTTCATCCCAATGCACTATCTGAATGCTCAAGTGCCAAAATTTTGGGTCCTGTTTCAACTGGAAAAGTTAACTATTCCTTTGGTTATGCACTAGCTCTGTTCATTGTGCATGGCATGCTGACTGAATTATATTATAATCAGAAGCTGGAATAAGTACAGAGATTGTGAGTTGAGATATGCAGGAACATGATTTATGATGTTCCTACATATCTCAACTCGAATCATACTAACTTTTATCTCACTATTTTTAGGTTGTGCTGCTGTAACAGAAAGAAGGAACACACCTGAATCAAATTATGGATTTGCTGAAATTGGAGCATCATTCAGTCATCAAGCTTCTCACCAAAGAAGGAAATGGGCCAAACACCATTCGCGAAAAGATGTTGGTTGAGTATGGCAATAGTGCACCTTCAAAGTACCAGGTGAAATTCTGGTCGAAACAATTCAAATGGGGCAGAGAATCCATCAAATATGAGCCACATCCAGGAAGGCTTGTGACAGTGACCACTCCAGAAATGTGCCAAGCTGTGGAAACCCTTGTGCTGAATGACAGACATTTAAAGGTGTCCCAAATTTCTAGGGAATGTGACATATCTGAGGGAACAGTAGGGTCAGTGCCTGGTGGATCCCCAGATTTCTGACCTCTGTGCAAAAGCAATTCAGAGTACGGTGTTGTGGGGAGAATTTAGAGCCATCTCCAGAATTGTTATGGATGATGAAACATGGTTTCATTTACTGGAATCCTGAGACCAAGCAAGAAGCAATGCAATAGAAGCACAAATGGTTCTACTTCATGACAACACACCAGTGCTCAGGTCACATGCTGTTTCTGCTGCTTTGAGAGACTGTGACTTTACAGAACATACCCATCCACCTTACAGGTCGGATCTGGCCTGGTGAATTTCCTGCTTCAATGCCTCAAGAAAAACGTATATGGGCGTTGCTTTGATGATGATAATGAACTGAAGGCTGCTGTTTCTGCATTCTTTGATGGACAGGACAAACAATTTTATTTATCTGGTATTCCCCTATTGCCAACAAAATGGAACAAGTGTATTGCAGTTCAAGGGAGTTACGTTGAAAAATAAAAACAGATTTTTGCTTTATCTCATTTCCTTCATAGGTAGGTAGATGATTTATTGAATGCCTCTCATAAGTCTAAAGTTGACAGATTTTTAGCAGATATATCAGATAGTTCATTCCCTTTTATGCCTGAATGTACTGGAATCCAGCAAAACTTCACTATTTGCTGACCGTCTTCAATTTGCAATAGAAAACTCCTGATTTGATTTAAAATAGGGTGATCCTTATGTGAGGGATTTTGCATTGCTGTAATTGAACTGAGAGAGTCAGTGTAAACTAATATTTTACAGATGGGTAAAGAGTCAAATTTTCTAGAATTAATTTTACTGCATGTAGTTCCACTGAAAAGTTGCTGCACTGAAGTGGAAGAGAAACTGATATGATAGCAGAGGGAAACACTGCTGCTGCGCCAACAGCTGAATGAGATTTGGAACCATCCATATATATTGGCAAGAAGTCAGCACAGTTTTTAATATGGCTTGCATGGAGTTGTTGTACACAGAGTCAGTACACAATTCTTTCCCCCACTGAAGAAAATAAATATCACAGGTCATTTGAGGATAGGGAGTCCATGGTGGGTGAGAGTAATTCTTTACCTGTTGCCTATTGTGGAGAGGAACATTCCAATTCTGTGATATTTCAAGGAGACATAGGTCCACTGGTCTTATTTTACTACTTTGTTTCTATAGAGATGACCAAGGAACTAGGTGCAAAAATAATTTTAATATTGTATACTTACTTTTACAAACTTATTTTTTAACCATAATTTATTTTTAGGTGTATATTAAAAGAATAGCTCCTCAACATTCTGAAAATTACAGCCTATGAAATGCACCTTCTCAAATATAATCAGCACAAATGTAGTAACACTACACATATATTGCTGAATTGAATCTTTGACCCCCCCCCTTATAAACTTGTTTTGCAGGCCTCACAACTGTGATTCAATCTTATTTTTGAATCCTATGAATATAATTCCACTTTCAAATCCTAAAGAATATAATCGTATGGAATATAACACTAGTTTTGAATATAAACTTGTCTCCCTCCCGACACTTTTTCAACAAGCATACTTACGTGAAATAACTCCTGTATTTAAAAAAAACATGAGGATTAAAAAAAAAAAATACTCTTCTATTAAAAAGAGCTTGTACTCACATTATGTTGTCCATTCTGATTAGCATATGTATCCAGAAATACACCAAGGCCAGAAAAATAATCTTTACTACCTAAAACAGGACCTGTTAAAAAACAAGACCCAAACTTTTATGAGGCAGATAATTCTTATTCAGTGGTTATTATTATGCGATTATTATTTAGTCGTTATTATTATTATTTTCATTTGTACATATACAAAAATCATTCAAATGAAAATACAAATGTTGCATTTCACAAACTGTGAATGGCAATCTTCAGTGTAGTCTCCATTACATTCCACACACTTCCTCCAATGCTGCACTAATGCCTGGATTTCTGGAGGGAAGAAATTGAGTGGTTGTTGCCAAAGACATTCTCTTAATGTATCTTTTAGTGGCCAAAAAAAGTGACAATCACATGGAGAATATGGAAGCCATAATACCTCAAACTTCACATGCTGTATCTGATTCACTACAGAATGGTGGTAGGAAGATGGGCATTATCATGCTATAGACACACACACAAATTAATTCTGCAGAATATAGTGAGTAAAACTTTCCCAGCTGATGCTTGGGCATAGACTTTCTTTGATATAAGTGAGCGAGCCTGTATGGCAACACTCTAAATTTGTGCATTTATTTCTGGTGTGTAATAGTACATCCAGAATCCATTACTGGTCCCTGTGTTCCACAAAGTATGCCTCCTTTTCACTCACACTGTCAAAGTAGCATGAACCACACAATAAGTCATTATTCCTTCAGTACTAAAGAATCCATCAAGCACAAACTTTTTGAAAACTTTAACCAAACAACAGTATTTGCTGAACTAACACTAATCTTGCCAGCTGTGAAAATTTCTTCGACAATAATACATCATTATCCTTGTGAGTTCTACCCGATACAACTTTTGGTGTCACACAATGTGCTTAACCTGGCTGAGGAGAACCCTCAACATTTTAAGAAACCTTCTTAACCCTTTCCTTGGTAAATTTATAAGCACTGTGTGGGTGCTAAAGAATTTTTTGTGGAATTTCAAAAACTCCTAAAAGATAAAAACTTTGTGCATAAATGCTTTCAAGTATTAATTGATTCTTATTTTATCTCGGCCAGCCAATATTAGAGTGAAATAATTTGCAAAAATTAATGTGAAATTTCTTTAAAAAAATCACAAAAAAATATTAAAAAGTCACATAAGAATTTGAAAAAAAAAAAATTTTGATTTGTAGTATAAAAACTCATTGCTACTTCTTTTTTTGATGTTATACCATCTTCTGCATCTATTTATGTATGAATTCAATTTCACCTTCTGGATCAGAATTAAAGAGAATTTTGACTTCCGTAAACCAAAATCAGACAACAATGCAGACAAGTGCAATCAGAGGAGAGATTGCACACTCCTCCAATTTTGAAATCTACTTTTGTGTTACAATCTTTCATAAACTGTGATTACAATTACTTAGAAAAACAAATAAGAGATGGCACAATTTACTGGAAGATATTTAATGCATTTTGAAATGTTATTTAAAACACTGAAGAACCTAGTTACTCCTCAGGGACCACAAATAAAAATGTGTGCATGCACACACACGCATGCACAGGCCAAAAAAAAAAAAAAAAATGACCCTTTGTATTAAGACAGGCACAGACAAAAAAAATGAAATAAATGTGAATAAATGCAAAGAAAATTATGATGTGGAGTGATGACATGTTGCCTCACTGAGTTCAACTGCAGTAATATGGAGCTAGAATGGGGAATATGTGTGATACATTTATATATCACACTTAGATTTATATATCAGATTTATATATCTGACCTTGAAATAGGTGTTATCATTGGATGCCCATTTTGCAGGAGCCACAATTCGAGAAACGAAAGACAACTGGTTTCTGAAAAGCATCCATCTCAAAAGTTTTTAATGACTGAAAAGCAAGCAGTTCTTTCACATTTCAAAGGCATAAATGTGGCAGAAAAAAATATTTCAAGAGTGAAGCCATCCTACTCTAAGGAGAGCTGTTTGGAAAAATAGAACACCCAATGAGCAGCAAATAATAGCTGAATTTGAAAAGGCCCAGAACTATCCTATTTCAACATGTACCATATGCAGGGAATTGAAGAAATTGAGTATTGACAGTTGCCTGCCTATTTAGAAGCCACTTGTTTCAGAGAAAAACAGAAAAATCTGCTTGCAGCAGTGCCAAGAACACTGTGACTGGACAGTGGAAGAAAGTCGTGTGGTCAGACAAATCACAATACACTTTGTTTTGCACTGATGGTAGGCAGAGACCATAGCAAGAACCTCACAAAGCGATGGATCCCACTTGCTTTGTTAAGACAACCCAAGCATCTAGAAGTGATAGCATGGTACGGGTAATGTTTTGTTGGCACAGACTGAATCCATTAATGCCAGTGAAGGTTGAATGTCATCCAGGAAGTACCTGAATTTTGTATTAGGTCTAACTGCACCCTGCAATATTACACTTCTATCCTGAAGGTGAGGGCCAAATATATGGATGACAATGCAACAGCATATCATGCCAGAATCATGCAAGAATGATTCAGAGAACATGGCACAGATTTCCATCATCTTCCTCACCTCACACATTTATCTATTCTCTAATCTATTGAGAATGTGTGGGATGTGCTGGAGAGAACTATTTGGAAACAAAGTCCTCTTCCTTCAACTGTGTCACAGCCAGAGCCATGCCAACCCAGTGGTGCAAGTGGTGTACCTCACCAGGGCAGCAGAGACTAAGAGGCTATAAAGACCAATTTTCTGTAAACACCAAAGGAGACGCAAAGGCTAAGGAGACTAAAAGTTCTATGTATCAAAGATGTGTTTTGTCGTATTTTATATTAACAAATAACGAATTTTAAATTTAAAACTTTTTTTTTCAATATTTTTTACTTGTCAGATGGAAAGAAACGACTCTCTGGTTATGAATATAGAAAAAAAAAAGAAAAAAAAAAAAAAAATGAAAAGTGACCAAATAAAAAAGCAACAAGTTCGATTACTAGGTTTCTGCACATCCAGCCACAGCCAGGTCCATTGACCTTGGTTTCCTCTAACTTTACTACTATTGATGAAGAAACTGAAACACGTGAATTATTACCTGTCCAAGATGCTGACATTCCAATTCAGCAAGAAACACTAGGTGCAAGTGAAGCAAATGCAGATGAAGAGGAAAGTGAAGATCACAATACAAGATCAAATAATTTCACTTAGTGATCCCAGTAAATGGCCAGAAATTTTAAATAATAAAATAAGAACGATGTTAGTTGAAAACAAACCAGAAGAATTTAAAAAATTTGATTTTCCAAAAGATAAAGATAATAATAGAAGAAACTTTTCTATTGAATATTACACTAAAAAAAATTACAAAACGGCGAATCACTTTCGTGTAATTGGTTACTGTATTCGATTTCACAAAATGATGACTTTTGTTATAATTGTAATATTTATAGTTTAATATTAACATTAATTAATATTAAACTATTAATTTTAATATTAAAAATTAATAATACTAATTGTAATATTTTAAGTTTATAATTTTCTTTGATTGTCTACAGCCAAAGCAACACAAATGTATTTTGGTTTTTTATTTTATTTTTAATAGATTTACTTCATGTATCATAATATATATTGCACCTCTGTAACCAGGTGGGCAGGAGCAGCAGTGCGTAGCACACGCTTCTTGATTAGACCGGGGTTCAAGCCCATGACCACCAAATACGGAAGATGTGGAAAGGTCAGGGAATGACCACCGCATATCCCCGGAGCAATATGGCCTTAGTTGCTAATGCTCCTAAAAAAAAACAAATCACAAATAAAATTACAATAATATATATTATTTTGGGTTTAAAAAATAAAATTATATATTATTTTGGAAATACTTTTTTTAATTCCCAAAAAAAAAACTGATATAAGAAAAATGACCGTGGAGGTAGGGGTGGCAATAAGAAGTTTGCACCAGGGCAGCCCTGGTCATGGCTATGCGATATTTTTCTGGAAGAATGGTTACAATTAGACCAAAACACATTAAAACAGCTTATAGACTCCATGCCACGCAGCATGGAGTCTTGCTCTTATTCGAAACAAAGGCAGCCTGATTCAATACTATATAAAGATTCACATATTTTTAGCCAGTGCATATATATATATATATATATATATATATATATATATATATATACACCTAATTCTGTTTTTGCACGAACTTTTTTTACACGAATTTGATTTAACACGAATTCAAAATAAATATTTCATTCTCTTTTTACGCGAGTCATTTTGATTTAACACGATTTCTATGAATTTTTTTTTGCCTAAATTCTAAGAAAATTTTTTTTTTATTTGTGGCATATTAGTATCATTTGTATATTACACGCACCAATAGATTGGATAACAGCTAGTGTGTGCGTTTTGAAACGCGTGCTTTTGTTTACCAGTGTGTACGTCTAGGTATCAATGAATCATCAACGTTTTTATTGAATTTTTTGCATATCTACGGTATTCGTGCATTGTATCTTCGGAAGACATTTAATAGTAAGCTCTATTTCAAAGTGAAAGAATCTTTAGTGAAATTTGTGCACATATAAATTTATTAATTTTGCCGATAGTCAATAAATTGTAAGTTTACAAATTTTTCATACCTTTTTTTATTAATTATAACTGAGATATTTTTCTGTAGCCCTTATATAATGTTGAATAATTCGCCTATTACCAAAATGCAAAGGAAAGCGATTTCTTTGGAACTTAAAATTCAAATTTTAGATCATCTTGCAACTGGACAAGGGGCTACGTCTGTAGGAAAGCATTTTGGTGTACATGAAGCTACCGTAAGAACTATTAAGAAAAATGAAGCTGCAATTAGGAAGTCGGTATGTTCTGGAACAAAAGTAAGTGTTAATTCATCATCATATACAAGAGATATTGTCAAGGAAAAAATGGAAAAGGCTCTGGTAATATGGATAGAGGATCAGTCACAAAAACGAGTACCAGTAGATGGAAATGCCATCAAGCAAACAGCACTAAGAATTTACAGACAGATTAAAGAAAAGGAGCCAAGCACTTCATCTCAGTTAAACAGAAAGTATGAATTTTCTGCGAGTACAGGTTGGATGACAGGGTTTCTTAAAAGGAATGCTCTTCATAATATAAAAATTAAAGGTGAAACTGCATCTGCAGATGAATCGGCTGCTAAAGTATTCCCGCAGGAACTTGCAAAAATTATTGAAGATGGAGGATACACTCTTGATCAAGTGTGGAATGCAGATGAAACTGGTTTCTTCTGGAAACGAATGCCGAACAGAACGTATGTAGCCAAATCGCAGAAAACTGTTGGTGGTTTTAAGGTAGCTAAGGATTGTGTGACCTTATTATTTTTCTACAACGCTTCAGGAGATCGTATGTTGAAACCACTGCTGGTAAATCGAGCCCTAAATCCACGTTCAATGAAAGGTGTAGATATCAATAAACTGCCTGTTCACTGTATGGCAAACAAGGCCTGGGTGACCACTACTATCTTTACAGAATGGTTCAACAAATCTTTCGTCCCAGAAGTCAGACGTTATATGAATTTGAAAGGTCTCGAATTTAAAGTTCTTCTGGTTCTTGACAATGCACCCGGCCATCCTGTCTTTTAACACCCAAATGTACAAATTTTATTTCTGCCACCTAATACTACATCTTTGATACAACCGCTAGACCATGGTATAATTGCGACAATTAAAACATACTACGTAAAACGAACATTCCAACACGTTTTGGACAAACTGAATGATGAAACACTAACAGTCAATTATGGATTGTATCAATCAAGTTGGATTAGCGTTAACTGAATTAAAACCAGCAACTTTAAATGCGTGTTGGAAAGCGGTTTGGCCACAATGTGTAAAAAGCAAAGATCCCATCATCCCTAATATGACCGAATTTCCCAACATCATTACAATGGCACACAAAATTGGTGCAGAAGGATTCGATGATCTATTGTTTGAAGATATTGATGAATTGTTAACCGACAAAGCCCTAAGCGAAGATGAAATATTAGAGGTTGTCTTTGGAACTCCTTATCCCACAGAACGTAGTAATAATGAAGAAAATGATCCTGTTCTAAATGCAGATTTAATAAAAGGTCTGGAACTGGTCAGAAAATTAGGTAATCATTTTGTCAAACATGACCCTAATGAGGAACGCGCTGGGAAGTTTCAACGTGAACTGAAGTTGTTGACAGCCTCTTACAGAGAATTATATAACGGCCTAACCAAAACACGAACACAACGATTAATAACTGAATTCGTTTGTAAAACCAGTGAAACATCAGTACCAGAGGAGACTCGTGCTGATTTTGCTCAAGAGATCACAGAAAGAATTTCATTAATAGAGGAAGAAGACGATGTCCACAACATTTCTAGTGATAGCAGTGATATTCCAGTCGTACGCAAACGTATGCGCCATTTATTATCAGAAAGTGAAAATGAATAAAACCTTGTTATGTGTAAAACAGATTTTTTTTTGTTCATGAAGAATTTTTTTCATTTCATATGCATACAAATTTACTTTAATACATTTTCATTACATATTATTACATGTGTATTTTGTTGAAATAAAATAATAAGCTTAAAACGAATATTTTATGTGTTTTTTTTAAATTATTTTTACTGATTTTTTAGATCCGGAACCAATCTTCTTTTCTTCCATAAATACAATGTCTTTTTTTACACGAATTTTTTTTACACGTATTTTTCAGGAACGTATCTATCGTGTAAAAACAGAATTAGGTGTATATATATATATATATACACTGGCATATATATATATATATATACAGGTTGTCTCAAAAATATTGGTACAAACGTTTAGGGGAGGGAGGTAACATCTAAAGGAATGTGAATCGCATAGGAACCCATAACCGGAAACGTTACGGGAAAGTAGTAGCAGAGGCACAAGAAGCAGAAATGACACAAGACAAATGACACAAGTAATTAGTGGCAAACATTTGACATAATATTAACAATGGAGTATGAGAGGGATGCATTTCATGATGTTACAACAGATGCCCGAAGGTTCCACCACGAGATGCGATGCATGCGTGACACCAACGTGGCATGGATTGGCAGACACAGTCGAACACACCTGGAGTTTCTTTGACAGTAGCAGCAGCACAGATGAGTCTCGCCACGAGATCCATTTCCGTCTCCACAGGCGATTCATATACGATAGATTTGAGGGACCCCACAGAAAGAAGCCAAGGCTCGATAAATCAGGTAAGCGTGGGGGCCAGGCAGCAGGTCCACCAGGCCAATCCATCAACGTCCAAAATGCCTGTTTAAATGGTCACGAACACACCTTCCATAATGGGCAGGCGCCTCGTCATGTTGAAACCAAATGTTGCATCTCACATTTGCTGGAACATCGTCAAGTAACCCTGGTAGAACTTGTTCAAAAAAGATCCAATATTTAGCGCAGTTCATGTGGGATGGTAACAGGTATGGGCCGACTAAGCAGTCACTGACCATACCTGCCCACACATTTATTGCGAAGTGATGTTGTTATTTGGTTTTTAGGAGCATTAGCAACTAAGGCCATATTGCTCCAGGATATGCAGTGGTCATTCCCTGACCTCCGCGCATCCTCCATATTTGGTGGTGACGGGCTTGAAACCCGGTCTAATCAAGAAGCGTGTGCTACGCACTGCTGCTCCTTCCCACGTGGCTACGGAGGCACCACCGTTGTGCCGCATGGGGCGCACACTGTGTGGGTTGTCGTGAGCCCACACATGAGCATTGTGCTGATTGAATAAGCCTTCCCAAGTGAAATAAACCTCATCCATGAACAAAACATAGGCTGGAAAATTCAAGTCTTGAACACTTTCTTGGAGAAACCACTGCGCAAAAGCCACACGTGCAGGATGATCTTGGGGAGCAGTAACTGAACCCTTTGGAGATGAAAGGGGTGTAAGGAATCGTCGTGACAGACATGCTGTACACTGCAACGAGACACTCCTAAGGCAGAGGCGATGGCATTTGTGCTGGTAGTAGAATTATTCTGGACGACATTCAACACACTTTCTTCCATGGTGGGAGTTCGCGTTGAACATGGTCTGCCCGCACTACTCCTTTTACCTCTAAATGACCCATAATCGCACAAATTTTGATGCACAAGCGCAAACAAACAGTGGTCCAGTACATGTCTGTCTGGGAAGCGTTCATCATAAATTCGTTGAGCGGCTCGTCCATTACCCTCTGCTAATCCATACACTAGGTGCATGTCTGCCAGCTCACAGTTCATATATTGATGCATGCTCTTAATGCGGCGACTACTGCTTGAATGAGTAAACCAGAAATTTTCCCTCTCGCGAACTGGTGAACAGCGCCGTCTACCGACTTACGGTGATGTTTCCGGTTATGGTTTCCTATGCAATTTACATTCCTTCAGATGTTACCTACCTCCCCTAAATGTTTGTACCAATATTTTTGAGGCATCCTGTGTGTGTATATATATATATATATATATATATATATATAGTCATATAAATTAGAATAAGGTTTAAAATAATAATAAAATAATGCCAGCAGTACCGCAAGACAATATAAATATATTGCAATGGATAGTAAGAACATGCAGATAGTAAGAAGAAAAACGCAGATAGTAAGAAGAAGATAGTAAGAAAAAATGCAGATGGTAAGAAGAATATGCAGATAGTAAGAAGTAAGAACATGCAGAACATGCAGATAGTAAGAAGAAAAACTTTAGTTTTTCTTCTTACTATCTGCATGTTTCTCTTTGCGTTAATTTAATTATTTATTTATTTTTACCGTATCCATCACATAGGGGGCACCACATTATTTTGACAACTATTACATTATGTCCTAGATACGGTCAAATGTAGTATGTATTATATATTTAATCTTATTTTAATCATTAAATTACATTCTCTGTCGGGTCAATGATGATTAATATATGCTTACATTTATATTTTACTTATATTTCTTACCTTTGATTCTAATATTTCAAAATTTTTCTTAATTTTTATCATCATTCGATTTATTTATATTCGATTTATATTTGACCTATACTGGTTTATATTTGGTTTAGATTTAAATTACTTAGCATATATTGATCATCACAAACAGAGAACTTCTTGTCGTTTTTTGCCTTCATTCTGGGTGGTTGGCCCCAGTTAAAGTCATCTAGATTGTCGGTAAAAAGTGATAATAATAAATTTTTTATTTTATTTTTTTTTTTTGCGTTTTCTTAGGTCCCTGATGGTATTATTATTGGATTGATTTACTTTTTCTAATAATATTCTATAGACATTATGGGTGTATTGCATGATTGCATGACTGCATTAACCCATAAATATTAGTTACTGTCTTTTTAACTTTCTTTCTTTCCTTTTTTATCACTAATATAACTATTAATATATATATATATATATATATATATATATATATACTCCAGACTTGTTAATTCATGATACTTCACTATACTCAGCCAATAATCTGTGATAAATTTCAACAGGTTTTAGTCCTGCAATCAAAAATGGGAGTATAGACTGCATCTCTACCTCTGTGTACAACTGCAAGGTCTTGAAAATTGACTGTCTCCAAATAAAGACAGCAGATGGTGCCATATCAGTACCCAACAGACTAATCAATAATTATTGATTATTGATTGTCAGATTTGTCAGAATAATCTTTGTCTGATTATAATCAGACAAAGATTATCATCAGTTTTGGTATAATATTTTATGTTAGTTTTACAGTTTCATTTGAATGCCCTGCGTACATCATAGGTCTTGAAAAAAGACCTATGCTGTACATAGGTCATTTGGATGAAACTGTAAAACCAACATAAAATATTTTTTAAAATTTCTCCCCCCCAAGAAATGGGTGAACAGAAAGTGGACATTGAAAAGCTCAAATGGATTAACAACTAATGAAATTGACTTCATCCTCACTAATAGAAGATATATTTTGAATGATGCACATCGGTCATTCGGATGACCTATTATCATCCCGAACAAAGAAAATGTTGGAAGTAATCACAGAATGGTAAGATATACACTTGATATAGATGTAAGAAAAGAACTAAAGGAAAAAAAAGACTTGAATAACTAATATGATGGTCTTTGAGATAACAGAAGAGGAGTTATTGTTATTTGTTATTTGGTTTTTTTTTTTTAGGAGCATTAGCAACTAAGGCCATATTGCTCCGGGAATATGCGGTTGTCATTCCCTGACCTTTCCACATCCTCTGTATTTGGTGGTAACAGGCTTGAACCCCAGTCTAATCAAGAAAGCGTGTGCTACGCACTGCTGCTCCTTCCCACCTGGCTACGGAGGCGCCACAGAAGAGGAGAAAAAACAGTATGTACTGAAACTTAATAACAAGTTTGAGCTTCTACAGACCTTTCAGGACCAAGATATCAACAAGCAATAAAACTTATTGAAAATTATAAAGCCCAAGAAACCTATAGGTAAAAAGAAATCCAAAGAAGAAAAAAATTAGTCAAGAAACACTGGCCACAATGAACCAAAGATGACAAATGAAGAGCAAGATAAACACTGACAAGTGTTTATCTTGCTCTTCATTTGTCAATGCAAGGAAATGAAATGATGCCAGCAGTGGAAATGATGCAAGGAAGGAAATGATGCCAGCAGTGGGGAAGATGGATCACAAATTTGCAATGCATACAACGTACCTGATATCTTTCTTGATGAGATAGAACATGCATTGAAGAAATTGAAGAATCAAAGGGAATTCTTCAATTGAAGAATCAAAAGGAATTCAGAAGCTCGCAGAAAGGAGTCAATGTGAATGGCAAGTACCTAAACTATTTACAATTTGCAGATTACATTGTGATCATAAGCCAAGATCTGAGGAATTAGAGGAAAACCATATCAGTTGTGCAGTTAGTAAGGATTTCAGGCTAAAGATGAATATGGTGAAGATGAAGTTACTGTAGAGTTGTTAAAATTGGGAAGAAAAGACATGGCACAGAAACTGGCAAGACCTTGCACAAAATACATAAGGAAAAGTGTGATGCCTAAGGAGTGATATAATGCAATCATAATTTTGCTGCATAACAAAGGAGATAAATAAGAAACTGGAAGGAAAAAAAAAAAAAAAAAAGTAAACTGCAGCCATTATCAACCCACTGCAAGATGGAAGCCTCCTCAACAATTCACGTTGAGGGAAATGGACCATAATCTGCCACACTGGTCCAGTGCAGGTTGGCAGATCGACCATATTTAGCAGTCAGGGGCTTGAACCCCGGTCTACTCAAGGAGCATGTGCTATTGCACTTCCGCTCCTGACCACTCGGCTAGAGAGGCCTTCTCCGTAGGAACTGAGAAACTGGAAATTATAGACCAATTAGCTTGTCTCACATCTACAAGCTGTTCACAATGGTCATCATTAACAGATTAAAAAGAAAACTTGATGAGGTTCAAACGAAAGAGCAAGCTGGCTTTAGGACAGGATTCTCTGCTATGGATCCCCTTCACGTAATATCACAGCTTATGGAGAAAGCAAATGAATATAAAACACCATTATTTGACTCCATTCAGTATAAGGCAATTTTTGGGCACTGGAAAGACAAAGCATCAACATCCTACACATTATGATTTTGAAAAAAATATGAGAATGCTACCTCCTTTATTAGACTAGACAAAGACGGTAGCAAATTTAAAACTGAGAAAGAAGTTCGACAAGGAGACAAAGTTGTTTACTACTGCCCTTGAGGAAGCTTTCAGAAGCTCACAGAAAGGAGTCAATGTGAATGCGAGTACCTAAACTATTTACAATTTGCAGATTACATTGTGATCATAAGCCAAGATCTGAGGAATTAGAGGAAAACCATATCAGTTATGCAGATAGAAAGGATTTCAGACTAATATGAATGTAAATTCATATTAGTCTGAATGTATGAATGTATGAATTTCAGACTAATATAAATATGAATATGGATAAAACAAAATTAATGATGAACAAGTACGCCACAGAAAGGATTATAATTGTCAAAGGAGTAGAAATTGAAAAAGTGGATTCATATACAGCCCTCCACGAATTGTGTAAGGTTTGTGTTCCACGGAACTCTGTGTAAGTTGGAAAATCCCTAAAGACTTCTGCAGCACTTGCAACTATGCATATTGAATTTGAATGAAGCAAAAAAGAAATGTTCGACGAACACGTAAATAGAATTATTTATTCAATTTTTTTATCTGATGTGCAGGAAAATTTTCAGAAAAGTGTACAAAATTACAAAAGTGTGCAATCACAAAAATTTTACTTTAATGTTGTGGAAACCAGTGCAATGCTTGAACCTATTAAACCACCCATTGATTGCCATGAATTTGGCTTGGGGTTCACTGTACTTATCTTAATGTCTTCATAAATACTACTTGCTTTTGCTTGAATGGCCATTAGACTCAGGAGCACTTGCTTCTGAATCTGATTTTCCATCCATATTATTAATAACATTTCCAACTTCGATATAGTACCTTAACGCTGTTTTGTGATCACTTTTGATCTTAAATGTGTTGATCTTTTATACATGCACTGTCCTTTAAAATAGTATTCACTGTTGAAGCAGCGAGACCTAATTCCCATGCAACAGATGATAAACTTTGTCCTGCTTCTTACTTCTTAATTATTTTCATCTTCATTTCTAAATAAATTTTGTTTCGTTTCCTAGCACTGCCATCACTTGCACTTTCCACTGGTTGGTTTCTCTTCATCATTGTTTTAAGTAAATAGGAATGAAGAGAAGATGCTGTAAATTTATTTATGTTTTTTATAAGATTGAAGATTTCAGTGAAGAGAAAACACATTTCAACATAATAAACCCACAAATTCCAGTTATCGGTATTATCGCAAATGCAATAAGATCAAGTTTACTACCTGTTTATAATTAGATTGCACTAACAGAAAAGCCCAATAAGCCGGAAAGTGCAAATTGTTTTTATTGTTTTATGGTTGTGACCTCGAGAAATGTGCCTTAGAAAAATATCACAAAGGTGTTCAAAAATTGGTTCTTATAACAAAACATATGAGATAATGATGAAAGTTTAGTGCATTCTATGGCCGGACTATGCAGCCAATAGTAGCATTTGCAAATGCATTGGAAGAGTATTTTTTTTTTTTTCCCCATCCTTTAGTTAAAACTGATTTTTGTGTTGTGCTTATTTCCCAAAAATTTATATGAAACTAACAATTTCCATTATAAAAATTACCTTTTAGAGAATTAAATAGCTTAATTATACTTGGTTTCAACATTACAATATTTTCACAATGCCTCCATTTATTCCTACAGGATGCAAAATACATTTCCATATTTTTTTCAGTTTACACCACACGGCAAAAACTTACGTAAAGTCGAATTGACGTAAGTCGGGGGAGTACCTGTACTTATCACCATAGAACTTGCACTTCTCCAATCCATAGAAATCTCCCAAGTCCAAAGATGCCCTCATAATTAACCTCAATAGTTCAATACACTCCCTCGAACTCTCCATCAAAACTAAGGAGGCGTTACTTGCCTTTATACTCAAAAGTTTTTCTAGTTAACAGTCATCTGAAATTACGACATCACTAATTTCATTTGGCTCAGCTTCACTTATACAGCCTCTTCTCAGTAGAGACAGTACCTGTTCAAATTCATCTGCATGTAAAGACTCTCGTCATATTCTTCAATCTTCTGGTCTGTAGATTACTCCCACTCTCTTTGCTCCTTTGCTTCCAACTAACTCACACCACACAGATTCTGTGTGCTGGCAGACGTAACGTCAGATCCAGCAAAAGCTCTTTGTGCATTCAGGCTGCTTTTGATAAGAAGCATGACCCCCTCCACCCCTTCCATCTTCCCTATCTTTCCTAAATACATTATACATACTATATACTCATCATCACCAATTTCCAGGTGGCACCACATTGCTGTTAGCCTTATTATCTTTTACTTTGTGTGTTATCTTGAAGTGTATTTCTGTATTATTATTTATATTGTATAATTGTTTTTAACAATATTACCACCCAACCCTGGACAGCGTGCTATCCAGAGTTGTATCCTTACTATTGTATCCTTTTAATGACAAATAAACTGATATTTATTTATTTATACCTATGATGACAAGTGTCATTTAAAAAACAACTGAAAACTTACAAAATTGTTCAAAAATGCAGAGAATGAAACATTAAATGAATGTTTGAATTTTGAGTAGTAGTAGTGGCATATGATGCAAGAAAGCAAGCGTATGAGCTTATGCAGCATCAGACAAAAAAAAAAAAAAAATTAAAAAAAATTACAAAACAATCCCCTCTAAATATTTGTTCAGTTCCTCCTTAAATTTATTTAACCTATCAACTTCCACAACGACAGATGGAAATTTGTTCCAGCAATTAACCACACGCTGGCTAAAGGCAAATTTCCGCACATCTGTCCTTCCTCAATTTCAATTTATGCCCCCTTAGGTTCGTAATCTGAATAAGTGAAAGAATCCCATCAGAATTCAGCGTGCTCAATCCATTCAAGGCCTTATACACCTCAATCAGATCATCTTGCAGGTGCCTGGTCTACAGCTGCTGCAATTTACAGAACTTAAGCTTCTCCTGGTAAGAGGATCCCTTCATTCCCCTCACCAATCTTGTTGCCCTTCTCTGTACACACTCAAGCAAATCTACATCCCCCCTAAAATGAGGCCTCCAGACCTGCAAGCAGTACTCAAGGCGTGGCCTGACCATTGCCTTATACAGAGGGATAATCACCTACTTTTCTCTGCTAACAAAATTCCTGTATATCATTGACAACACCCCATGTATTTTTTTTTTTTTTTTTGGTAGTTGTTGGCGCATAGGCTTCTGTGGCCATAATGCACCTCCCAAGGTTTTTATAGTACTTTGATCCAAGCCCGAGGCGGGAATTGACCCAAGACCTTTGGGTTGCCAGGCAGGCACTTTACCCACCCGGCTAGCCCGGTCGGCTGACAATACCCCATGACCTGCCCTGGCAGCCTGTCTGCATTGCTCAGAGAACTTCATATCTGACTGCACAATTACTCCCAAGTCTTTTTCATTTTCTACCTCCTTAAGTATAGTACCACACAGTTGGTACATTTCTCTGGGATTACTTCTACCCGTATGCAGTACTTTGCATTTGTCAATGTTAAACTTCGGTTGCCACTTCTTGGCCCATCTGCCCAAATTGTCTAGATCCTGTTGCAGTAACACACTGCCATTACTGTCATTAACAACCCTGCCAACCTTTGGATCATCTGCAAACTTCGATACTAAGCCTGATATACCTTCATCAATATCAATGATAAATATACAAAACCACAGTGGACCCAACACCGAACCCTGTGGGACTCCACTAATAACTCTAGTCCACGAAGAGCAGCACCCACTGATTACCACCCTCTGTCTTCTCCCACTCAACCATCCTTTTATCCATTGTAGCGACTTACCCTTAATATCATTCTGCTCCAATTTGTACAGTAGTCTTCCATTCGCAACAGTGTCAAAAGCTTTTCTGAAATCCAAGTATATGATATCAAAATTATTTTTTGCATCCAGTTCCTTTGTAACCACATCATAATAACCATCAAATTTGTCAGACAAGACTTTCCCTTAACAAACCCATGCTGTATCTAAATTATTGCTGCAGTCTTGTCTAGATGATCATGCAATGCATCTTTAACCAGTTTTTTTTTTTTTTTTCTTTTTGGTAGTTGGCACATCGGCTTCTGTGGCCATAATGCACCTCCCAAGGTTTTTGCAGTACTTTGATCCAAGCCCAAGGCGGGATTCGAACCCGCGACCTTTGGGTTGCCAGGCAGGCACTTTACCCACCCGGCTAGCCCGGTCGGCTCTTTAACCAGTGACTCCATTATTTTAGCCAGAACAGAAGTTAAACTAACTGGTCTGTAATTACTCGTGTCACCCTTCGATCCTTTGCAATCCCCCTTTGTGAATTGGGGGCACATTTGCACATCTCCAGTCCGTGGGGACCTCCCCTGAGTCCAAGGATGCTCTCATAATTATGTCTAGGGGTTTGCTTACTTCCTTTCCCACCTACTTTAATATAACTGGATAGATCCCATCCACCCCAGGTGCCTTTCTTAGGTTTAACTTCAACAATTTCTGCTCCATTTTGCTCTCAGTTATTACAAAATCATTAAGCACCCTGCTACAATTTGATAACCTTCTGCCATTTTCAAACCTTAATAACTCCTCATGTGTGAATGTAGATGCAAAATACTCACTCAGTTCGCTTGCTATCTGAGCAGGATCATCAACAGTCGAACCATCGATATCAAGTGGACCAATCAGATTCATCCCCTTCCTTTTAGAGTTTATATAAGTAAAGAAATCCTTGCTGTTTTTCTTAGCCTCCTTTGCCAAAGATTTCTCATAATCTGCCTTCGCTTGCCTAACCTCCTTTGTGATTTGATTACAGACTAGCTTATATATATCATAGGCTTCTGTTTCGCAGTGCTTATATGCATCCCATGCTTTTTTTCTTCTCTGCCACGAGTCTCATTAGTTCATTTGACAACCATTTAGACCTAAACCTTGAACAATATATCTTAATAGCTATGAAAAGTTTAGTAGCTTCCACTATTAATTCCTTGAATGCTTCCCACTTAAAATTTGCTGTTGGTAACATCATCAGTTGGTCCCACTGTACAGAATTTAAAAACTGTTTGAGACTACTACAGTCAGCTTTATGGAAGCAAAAACCCGTTCCTTTACCCCTGACAGTAATTATATCTTTAAGTAAATGAAACATCAGTACACTGTGATCACTGCCACCTAATGGTTCCTTTATCTGCAAATTCTTAATACACAAATGATCACTGCTGATAACCTGATCAAGAGTATTACCCTCTCTGGTTGTCTCTCAAACATGCTGCTGCAGAAAACAATCATCCAATAAATCCACAAAAGTCTTACTAGTATGCAAGTGACCAACCCATAAGTTCCAGTCTATATCTGGGAAGTTAAAATCCCCCATTATAAGACATTCTGATTTACTAGCCCATTCTATTTCTCTGTACAATTGTTCATTGTAGTCATTCAAGTCATTAGGCCTATAACACACTCCTACTCTTATTTTTGCTTTCGCAGTGCTTAATGTTTTTCTTAATTAACAGCATAACACCGCCTTCCTTCCTATCCTGTCTATCCTTTCTGTACACATTGTACTCCCCAAATTCCAGTTCTGCATTCCTTATATCTGTGTGACACCACGTCTCTGCTATCCCAACAATGTCCGCCTTTGATGTCTTGATCAACACTTCAAATTCATCAAATTTATTTACAATACTTCTAGCATTGGTATACATGCAAGTATACATGTACCTATTCTTATTATTAGTTACCCTAACACATTCTATATACCTACCTGTTTCACGATGACTGCCATCATTCCCTGAAACCCCCAACACCCCTTGCTCCACGCCACTGCTTATTCTAACAGAAGTAGTGCAAGAATCACCTTCACCTCTGCCTGCAGCCTCTTTTAACCTTTTAGTCTGTGAATCCCCCCAAGCTAGCAGTTTTCCAACCCACCTAACACTGCCTCGATAGCATCAGCAAATATTCTTGCACTCTTTCTGTTTAAGTGTATCCCATCCCTGTAGAAGCAGTCTCTCCTGTTAACAAGCACAGAACACGCTGAAAAATATTTTACCCCTTGAGCCTTGCATATTTCCTCCAGGGCCGAAATGATTAACAAGGCTCTCATTATGTACTCTCTCCTATCGTCTGGGCAGAATTGCAGACACTTTCAAATTTAACCCTAATTCATGACTTTTTTGCAACATTGACCTGTACTTGTTAAGTAAATCTGCAGATCTCCTACTCTTAATGTCATTGGTGCCAACGTGTACAACACTATCACTCTTTGTGCCCTTAAAAGATGATATATGCTTTACAACGTCATCAACTTTTGCTCCTGGCAAACATACCCTGGTCCTATTCCATCTATCCTTTTTACACAATATATTCCCCATCTTCCTGACAATAGAGTCACTGACGATAACTAACTCCTGTGGGACCAGCGCATTCTGCTTTGGAGGTTGCCGCTGTGTTGCCTGATTCCCAGGAGTGAGCTCTGGCGTTGAGTTGGGCAGCTGAGAGCTTGACGGGTCCTCATTAATTTCTTCAAGGGTATCTACCCTACACCTCAAGCTCTCATAGACGCCCATCAGAACACTGAGCTGACGCCTAATTTCTAGACACTCTCTGCACCTGGCACACACAAAGACATCCTTCTTGGCTAGATCATGTTCCGTTCCAGAGAGTTCGGCAAACATTTCACAGGTTGCACATTTTTTTAGGCTGCGATGCATTGGAGGATTGCCCCCCCCCCCCCCCCCCCCCCCAGTTCTCCCCAGAGTCACAGCACTCCTGCCACTTTGTGCCCGTTGCTTTTCTGCTCTAGTCTGGGGCATGATATTTTAAATTAATAAGATCAATAAATTTAATTAAGTAATTGTGAATACTACACTATCTAATAGAATACTAAATGCAGGGATGCGAATTACGCTATATAATTTTATGTTAGAGCTACCTAGTTACCACAATTAAAAATTTGAATTTCCTACTACTCTATACAATCTGATGTATAGATGTTTAGCCACAGACATCTTTTCTGATGTCTGTGGCTAAACATCAGAAAAGCATGTTTGTTTTCATAATTATAATTATAACATTAATTATAAAAGTGCTGACTGGGCTAGCCAGATGGGTAAAGTGCCTGCCTGGCAAACCAAAGGTCGCGGGTTCGAATCCCACCTCTGGCTTGGATCAGAGTAGAAAATGCAGAAACCTTGGGAGGTGCAATATGGCCACAGAAGCCGATGCGCCAACAACTAACAAAAAATATATATATATATATATATATATAAAAGTTATCTATAATTCGATGGTCCTTCATATAAAAAAAATGTGTTTATAATTGATTAGAATAATAATGACTGTCATGTTTTAAAAATAAATTATAGATTTCATTATTCTAGGTCTAACTGTGTGCCTACAAAGAATTAAACACCTGTGGCTGAGGAACCACCTTTGCCATATCCTAATTACACCTTTGGCTACCTGTTATCTGGTGAGTGATCCAAACAGGTCCAAAGCTGTTCACAACAGTGGCTGCCTTTGAGTTTTTAATGAATAACAGATTCACCTACTGGGTGATGCTATTTGATTAAAAATTATATTTGTTAATTTAGGCTAACTCATGGATAAACAGCAGTTTCTAAAAGTGTGTAAGCCCAAGCTCTACCACAAGAGATACAATATGTACCCAGGATGAATTTATACCTGATTTATACCTATCTGATAATCAAATAGAAAGGTATCAGACACATCATGATTTTTCCTTTGAAACCCAAAGGGAAAATCATGATGTGGCTGATACCTTTCTATTTGATTATCAAAAAACCATAATCGATGATGTGGGGGGGGGGGGAGAAGGAGGATGAAGAGAGAGAAAGACCATGTTTGCTGTCATTTCTTTTTTAACTTTTTCCCTTTAAATCATTTGATTATTGAAATAACTGATTATGAATCATTCAATTATGCCATCACTAGCTTTTTATGCACTGTAGTTGTGTCGGTCTAATGAGATCAAGCTCTAGAAGATGAACTCTAACTTAATATATATATTTTATATTTTATTTTACAAATTCTGCAACCTCCAAAAGGAATGCCACAAAAGAAACAAGATGCTCTCAATAAGCTTATTGCTCTTTAGTGCTTTCCAAGGTGTTCCTTATAATTTCCACAGTGTAGTGTATATAGCTGGAAAATTATAATTCCTAAAAATATAATTCTGGGTGGTGGTACTCACTGAGAATAAGTAACAATAGTCTTCTCTATTAGTGAAGCATTACTTATTTGAGGTAGTGCAATATCGGGCAACTCGTGTATCTACACCAACTCTATGGTGTATCTAAACTGACATTATATAGATATTAAACTCTTACTCTTAACGTATTATGCCTTGTGCATTTAGTTATTTTTGAAAAATATAATTATAAATAGAGTAAACCCTCTATTCAACGGACCCCGATATAACGGATTTCGGATTTAACGGACCAGACAAATAATAATAGAGTAATGTACATATTAATCTCGACCATATTATTTTTTTAGGTTATACGAAACTTCAGTGTTATTATTAATTAAAAATTAATAATAATTACCTATTTCCGTTATTGTTTTGATAATTACCTACTTTTATTTTTATAATCAAATTCAGGAAATTGTTTTTTATTCTTTCTAAAAACATGTTCAAATAGCTGTTTTCCCAGATAACAGATAAGAGGAGGCGGTGACTTGCAAGCTGAACAAGACTTGCGACACTAAACTGCAGGTCTACCGACTCGTTTTGTTTCAGTCTAAGTCTGCCTCAAGCTATCGTGCCATCAGGTTGTAGACAGTGTTTCTGTGACTTATGAATTGTAAGTTTATTTATTAAATAATTTTGTAATCCTTACAATTTAAAATGGCATCAAGTAATAGAGGAGTTAAAAGAAAGCATGTGAACTGAAATGTGCCACAAAAATTAGAACAAGGAGTCTCAGTAGCAAGTGTTTGTGAAATTTACTGTGTAAAAAAAAAAAAAAAAAAAAAGTTTTTTCTGATATCATTAAATCAAAGACCAAATTGCAACATTTTATATTTACAACAGAATATTACATATTCTTTATTATAATTTAATATTGTACAGTACTGTATATTGTATTAAAGCCTTTTTTTTTTTTTACATTAAGAACAATAAAAAATCCAACCCCCCATGTTACATTTGATTTAACGGACACCCCTTCTCCCCTATTAGTCCGTTAAATCGAGGATTTACTGTATAACAATCCAAAGTATCACCCATCATATACACAGTATATATAACTTGTCTTGTATTTATTACTCTTCAGAGATTAGAATGAGTAATGCCATCTAAATCACAATTACATGCATTTCAGTAGTATTCTGAAATCCTTAAGAGTGAACTTTGGTCTATAAAATAAGCTTCTCTTCCAAAATAAAAAAAAAAATATGAAAGTATATACTACTGTTGCTGCTTTACTTCTAGGAAAAAAGGCAATACAGAAATAAGGTTTCAATTACATTTCAATTAAAGAAGTTAAAAGATAAGCTTTAGCTTTAGTGATCATCATCATCAGCCATTTTCAATCCACTGCAGGATGAAGGCCTCTCCAGCAACTTTCCAGTTCCTTCTGTTTTGAGCACTGGCCATCCATTTACTACCCACAAACTCATGAATTTCATCTATCCATCTCCGCCTTTGTCTTCTGATTTTTCTTCTAGCTCCTCTTGGATACCATTCTGTTATTTTCTTAGTCCACCTGTCATCATGTCTTCGAGCTATGTGTCCTGCCCAAGACCATTTTAGTTCTTCAGTTTTGATAACAATGTCCTTTACTTGAGTTTGCTGCCTAATCCATGTGTTTCTCTTCTTATCTAACATTCTGATTCCTAATATAATTCGTTCCAATCTTCGCTCTGTAGTTCTCAGCTTCTCCTGCATTCTTTTGGTGAATGCCCAAGTTTCACTTCCATAAGTCATGATGGGGAGTATACATTGGTTCATTATTTTACGTTTCAGACAAACTGGGATATTGCTCTTCAGTATGTGACTATATTTCCTGAATGCTATCCATCCAAAATTTATTCTTCTCTTGACTTCCAGCCATTTACCATTATTACAGCTAATAACTTGTCCCAGATAGTATATGACTCCACCTTTTCAATTACAGCTCCATCAATCATTATTTCCCTTTCTGTGGCATACTTGTTCATCATTACTTTTGTTTTAGCCATATTCATCTTTAGTCCAAAATCCTTACTAACTGTGCATAACTGATTAAGATTTTCCTCTAATTCTTTGGGATTGTGGCTTATGACCACAATGTCATCTGCAAATCGTAAATGGTTTAGGTACTCTCCATTCACATTGACTCCTTTCTGCGATCAGTCTAATCTTCTGAAAGCTTCCTCAAGGGCAGCAGTAAACAGCTTCGGAGATATTGTGTCTCCTTGTCGAACTCCTTTCTCAATTTTAAATTTCCTACTGTCCTTGTCTAGTCTAATGAAGGAGTTAGCACTCTCATATATTTTCTTCAAAATCATAATATGTGGGGTATCTATGCCTTGTCTTTGCAGTGCCCGAAACATTGCCTTATGCTGTATGGAGTCAAATGCCTTTTCATAATCCACAAATGCCAGGCATAATGGTGTTTTATATTCATTTGCTTTCTCCATTAGCTGTGATATTACGTGAAGGTGATCCATAGTTGAGAATCCTGTCATAAAGCCAGCTTGCTCTTTTGGTTGATTCTCATCAAGTATTCTTTCTAATCTGTTAGTAATGACCCTTGTGAACAACTTGTATATGTGGGATAACAAGCTAATTGGTCTATAATTTCCAATTTCTGATTTATCTCCTTTCTTATGCAGCAAAACTAGGATTGCATTATTCCACTGCTTAGGCGTCACACCTTTTCTAATGCACTTTGTGAAGAGCCTTGCCAGTTTTTGTGTTATTTCTCTTCCTTCCAATTTTAACAACTCTACAGTAACTTCATCTTCCCCTGGGGCTTTCTGATTCTTCATTTTCTTCAATGCATGTTCTACCTCATCAGGAAGAATATCGGGTATGTCGTATGTGTTGCTAATTTGCACTCCATCTTCCTCACTGCTGGCATCATTCCCCTGCTCCTTGTATAATTCTCCATAGTAGTCTTCTGCTATTTGAAGTATGCCTTCTCTGCTGTTTATAAGTACACCATCCCTATTCAGTTTCAGTATCATTTGTCTTTCTGTACTACTCATGGCTCATGGCTGCTGATTTAAATCCTTTGTTTTCCCTTAATGCTTGTTCTACTTTTCTTGTGTTAAATCTTCTTATGTCCTCTCTGAGTCTCTTTATAATGGCTTTGCATAACTCAGTATACTCAATTTTCTCCCTGTCAGTGTTTATCTTGCTTTTCATTTGTCATCTTCGGTTCATCATGACAAGTGTTTCTTGACTAATTTTGTCTTCTTTGGATTTCTTTTTCCCTATAGGTTTCTTGGGCTTTATCACTTTCAGAAAGTTGTAATATTCCTCGTCGATATCTTGGTCCTCAGCAGTCGGCAGAAGCTCAAACTTGTTCTTAAGTTCCAGTACATACTGCCTTTTCTCCTCTTCTGTTATCTCAGAGACCTTTGTATTATTTACTCAAGTCAGTTTTTTCCTTTCCTACATCTATATCAAGTGTACATCTTACCATTCTGTGATCACTTCCAACATTTACCTTATTCAGGACGGTTACATCATTCACAATATATCTTCTGTTAGTGAGGATGAAGTCAATTTCATTAGTAGTTAATCCATTTGGACTCTTCCATGTCCACTTTCTGTTCACCCTTTTCTTGAAAAAAGTGTTCATTACTGACAGTCCTTGAGATTCTGCAAATTCCACAAGTCTTTCACCTCTTTCATTTCTTTCACCAATTCAAAAATTTCCTATTAGCATTAGCATTTAGCATTAGTAGAGGCATTTGATGCAAGAAAGCAAGCTTATGCAGCATCAGCCAAAAAAAAAAAAAAAAAAAAAACCCACTTCCACTTCACCCCTCTGTTCGTTCAAAATTCCTGTCCAGCTGAGCCTTAAACTTATTTAGGCTATCAACCTCCACCACAAGGGATGGAAGTCTGTTCCACCAACCAACCACCCGCTGGCTAAAGGCAAATTTCCGCACGTCTATCCTACATCTGTCTTTCCTCAATTTGAATTTATGCCCTCTCAGGTGATTTTTCTGAGCTAGAGGAAGAATCCCATCAGCATTGAGCATGCTTAAACCATTCAAGGCTTTATACACCTCTATCAGATCACCTCGCTGGTGCCTAGTCTCCAGACACTGTAACTTGCAAAACTTAAGCCTTTCTTCGTAAGAGCACCCCTTTGTTCCATTCACTAATCTTGTTGCCCTTCTCTGTACTCGTTCCAGCAGCTCTACATCCTTCTTGAAATGAGGCCTCCAGACCTGTATACAGTACTCTAGGTGTGGCCTGACCATTGCCTTATACAATGGAATAATCACCTCCTTATCCCTACTGGAAAAATTCCTGTATATCATTGACAATACTCCATGAGCTACTCTTGCAGCCCGTCTGCACTGCTCAGAGAACTTCATATCTGCCTGCACAACCACCCCCAAGTCCCTTTCATTCTCTACCACTGTAAGTGTAGTACCACAGTGTTGATACGTTGCTCTGGGGTTGCTGTTTCCCATGTGTAGTACTTTACATTTGTCAATGTTAAACTTCATTTGCCACCTCTCAGCCCATCTGCTCAACCTTTCCAGACCTGTTGCAGCAGCATAGTGTCAGTAGTGTCCTTGACAACCCTGCCAACCTTTGTATCGTCTGCAAACTTGGACATTAAGCTTGATATACCATCATCAATATCATTTATAAATACAGAAAACAATAATGGACCCAACACTGAGCCCTGAGGGACTCCACTAATAACATTAGTCCACGATGAGCAGTGTCCATTGATTACCACTCTCTGTCTTCTCCCCCTCAACCACCCCTTTATCCATAGCAGCAATTTGCCTCCAATGTCACACTGCTCCAATTTGTGTAGCAGTCTTCCATGTGCAACAGTATCAAAAGCCTTTCTAAGATCCAAGTATATAATATCAAAGTTATTCCCTGCATCCAGTTCTTTTGTGACTGCATTCATAGTATCCAATCAAGTTGGTCAGGCAAGACTTCCCCTTAACAAAACCATGCTGTGTCTGAGCTATAACTGAAGTCTTGTCTAAATGATCCTGCAGTGCTTCTTTAACCAGTGCCTCCATTAATTTTCCTGGAACAGAAGTTAAGCTCACAGGTCTATAATTACTTGTGTCAGCCTTTGATCCTCCTTTGTGAATTGGGGTCACATTTGCACATTTCCAGTCTATGGGTACCTCCCCTGAGTCCAAGGAAGCTCTCATAATTATGGCTAAGGGTTTGCTTACTTCCTTTGCTGCCTCCTTTAATATAACTGGATAGATCCCATCCACCCCGGGTGCCTTTCTTGTGTTTATCTTCAACAGTTTCTCCTCCACTTTACTCCCAGTTATTTCAAGATTCTGTAGCTTACTGCTAGAGTTGCTTACTGCTATAGTTCCCCTTTCTGTGCTGTTTTGTCTTTTTACAACCTTAGCATTGAAGTCCCCCATAATAATAGTTAGTGGGGTTTTTTGCCCATCTAGAAGACTCTCAATTTCGGTGTACATTTCTTCAACCTCTTCATCATCATGGCTCGATGTTGGTGCATAAATCATTATAATCTTTAGCTTGTACCTCTTAGAAATCTTGAGTATTATTCTTGACACCCTTGGTGATGTACTTTTGAATTCCAAAATGTTGTTTTTAAAATATTTATGGACCAGAAACCCAACTCCACCTTCACTCCTTTCACTGTTTCCATTGGTTTCAGCCAAACCGATGATATTCCAATTCACATTTTCTATTTCCTTTTCCAGCTCTAATATCTTGTCTTCACCGATGAGTGATCTTACGTTATAACAGGCCAAGTTCATTTTCCGTGCATGGCAGCCTGGTCGTACCCAGAGATTCTTAGTACCCTCTGCTTCCACTCTGATCCTCTCACTGCCGTAAGAGGGAGAGTGAAAGCTGCTGGGGACTGAGGGCCATTTCTTTTGTCGTGCTGTCATATACTGGAGGGTTTGGTCTTTTCCTCTTCACGCTGACCAGGCGTCTTGAAGAGAACTACTCTACACGTTCGTTGCCACCTATGTGACGTAACAGGGCTTACCATCGAGAAGGTGTGCATGAGTGGATTTTAGGGAGGCAGGCCAACCGGACTTCTCCTAAATATTCTGTAATAGAGAGATATTGGATCGATCAGTGTTTTAGGCTGAGTGTCTGATAACACACAGGATACCTGTTCCCCTCTAAGCCCCTAGTGTTAGTTACAACTAATTTTTCATTTAAAATTTTATATAAGATTTAGTTTTATCAGATATCTATGCAGGATTTCTCATTAGAAACAAGAAAAAAATGAACTACTTACCTAACTGAAGTGCTTCTTTGGTATACCATATTGCAATACCATCACCATAAAGATCTTTTCCTTTCCCATGAATTTGAAAGTGAACCTGAATTTCCCAGTTCTTAATATAACATGGCTACAAATTAAAAATAACTGTGACTAAATTATTCTAATGAAATATATATATCATGTTTAACATTAATTGTAAAGCTTCCAAGAAAGCAACACTGAACTTTATTAAGGATGATAATAACAGATGATTTTCAACTTTCTTGTATATGGCAAGAATTTTTATATAAGCACAGACCTAATGAGACAAAAGATGGCTTGCCCATATTGCTGAGCTAGGTGGCCCCTCTATGGTGAAAAATTTTAGAAAAAATTTAATGATTAAAAACTCTTGCTCAGATTACAAACCCGAGGAAACAAACTCAAATTGAGGAAAGACAGTTGTAGAATAGACGTGTGGAAATTTTCCTTTAGCAAGCAGGTAGTTGATTGCTAGAACAAACTTCCATCTGCCATTGTGGAAGTTGGTAGCTTAAATAAATTCAAGGAAGAAGTGTACAAACTTTCGGAATGAATGGATGGTTGAAATGAGAAGCGTGGTTTTTTTTTTTTTTTTTTGGTTGATGCTGTATAAGCTTGCTTTCTTGCATCACATGCCTCTGCTAATGCTAATATAAAAATAGATACAGCAAAATGATTTTTAATTTGTAACATAGGGTTATGATGAACCACTCTGAAATTTTGATATGTAATAATTCAGTCGCTCAGTAATATGTTTCCCAATATACAAAAACTTCAGCATACATCGGCCCTTGGAGTTTATGGCAACAAATGCTAGCCCTAGGGTGCTAGTTGTGTTGGTTGTTGCAGAGGGTTCCAGTTATATAGTTTATAAAGGATCCCATTAGCGGCAGCTAGTCTAGGGGTGTCCCCAATGAAATCCTCACTGTTAAAAGTATACAGTAGAACTCTATTAAGAAATTTCCAAGGGACGGGTGGCTTAGAACTTCTTATGAGGGAAAACATAGAAGGAAAAATGACCTGAGGGTATGAAATAATAACTACACAAATAAAAATGAAAAGATACACATACATAAGTCAAAGATGATTTTTAAGTACAATCTCAGAATTTATAAATATTTTACTGCCTATGAGAACATTTTTAAAACTTAGGATTTATAATTGCTTATTATTAACAGTTATAGTTGGAAGGATGGACTCCAAAGGAGTTCATCCTTCCAACTATAACTGTTAAAATTAGAAAAATATAATATAATTAGTATAGTCAGTATAATCGATATAATATAATCAGTATAATCGATATAATATAATCAGTATAATTAATAATTAATATTTGAAGGGACGAATAATTAGGGCCAACAGTAGATAGACAAAAATAATTATTCTTTAAAGCAGTGGGTTCCCAAACTACTGAGATCTACGGACCCTTTCAAAAATCAAAAAAGTTCACACACCCCTTCAAATATCAAAAAAAAGTTTGTGGACCCCTATATGTCACATATGCATGTTAACAGTGATAAATGCAAGGTACTACATTTGGGTAGCAATAATCCCAAAATAATGTACCAAAAACAAATACTCTGATCAACCTTCAATTTAATAAATATAAATTATAATAAGCAGAGCTTTTAAATTTTGCCGAAACTTATTTAAAGCAAAAATTTGTTTGGTCTCACCACAACTTTAAAAAATATATAATAATATTAATAAGATAAAAATAAGAAATATCTAGTGGTCTACATTATCCCACTCACTTTATTAATATCATCAATTATATTATTCTTATAATGAAACTACTTGAAATATAATATTTCAAGTAAAAAGTTTCATTATAAGAATGATAGTATTTCTATATTTTACTTTGTTACTTAAAGTAAAATTCACATTCTTATTTATTTGTTTCTCATACTTTTCACACTGTGTGTGAAGAGCATGAGAAGGGCATATAAAAAAAAAAAAAAAAAAACACTTTCCTCTTCCCATAGTACCGACTCATGTGACCTTTGAAAATTTACCTTGAATTTAGTTCAATCGGCCCTTAGAATTTATGTTCTATGGTTTCAGAATGATTTAATATTGCTAAAATTTTATCTTTGTTCATTTTATCCCCCCCCCTGCTAAGGGCATTATAAATTAACTAAGCACCCTTTGAGATGTTTAGTTTTTCAGCAGTATATATACAGTGGGTACCACTTATTGTGATCACATTTGGTTTAAGAAAATTGATAACATTAAAGGGAGGGATTTTTTTTTTCGTAAATATAAAAAGTTGCTTATCTTACTAATCTTTCTTTATTATCCAGTACAGTATATATAAGGCGCCTCCGTAGCCAGGTGGGAAGGAGCAGCAGTGCATAGCACACGCTTCTCTAGAAGAAAGGGGATAAATCAGATTGGTCCACTTGATATTGATGGGTCAACTGTTGATGATCCTGCTCAGGTAGCTAACAAACTAAATGAATATTTTGCATCAACATTCACACATGAGGAGTTATTCAGCAAGGGGAATGCCAGAGGTGTATTCAACTCTAGCAGTAAGCTACAGAATCTTGAAATAACTGGGAGTAAAGTGGAGGAGAAACTGTTGAAGATAAACACAAGAAAGGCACCCGGAGTGGATGGGATCTATCCAGTTATATTAAAGGAGGCAGCAAAGGAAGTAAGCAAACACTTAGCCATAGTTATGAGAGCTTCCTTGGACTCAGGGGAGGGTTGCACATTTCCAGTCCATTTCCATGGACTGGAAATGTGCAAATGTGACCCCAATTCACAAAGGAGGATCAAAGGCTGAAACAAGTAATTATAGACCTGTGAGCTTAACTTCTGTTCCAGGAAAATTAATGGAGGCACTGGTTAAAGAAGCACTGCAGGATCATTTAGACAAGACTTCAGTTATAGCTCAGACACAGCATGGTTTTGTTAAGGGGAAGTCTTGCCTGACCAACATGATTGGATACTATGATGCAGTCACAAAAGAGCTGGATGCAGGGAATAACTTTGATATTATATACTTGGATCTTAGAAAGGCTTTTGATACTGTTGCACATGGAAGACTGCTACACAAATTGGAGCAGTGTGACATTGGAGGCAAATTGCTGCTATGGATAAAGGGGTGGTTGAGGGGGAGAAGACAGAGAGTGGTAATCAATGGACACTGCTTATCGTGGACTGATGTTATTAGTGGAGTCCCTCAGGGCTCAGTGTTGGGTCCATTGTTGTTTTCTGTATTTATAAATGATATTGATGATGGTATATCAAGCTTAATGTCCAAGTTTGCAGATGATACAAAGGTTGGCAGGGTTGTCAAGGACACTACTGACACTATGCTGCTGCAACAGGATCTGGAAAGGTTGAGCAGATGGGCTGAGAGGTGGCAAATGAAGTTTAACATTGACAAATGTAAAGTACTACACATGGGAAACAGCAACCCCAGAGCAACGTATCAACTCTGTGGTACTACTGACAGTGGTAGAGAATGAAAGGGACTTGGGGGTGATTGTGCAGGCAGATATGAAGTTCTCTGAGCAGTGCAGACGGGCTGCAAGAGTAGCTCATGGAGTATTGTCAATGATATACAGGAATTTTTCCAGCAGGGATAAGGAGGTGATTATTCCATTGTATAAGGCAAAGGTCAGGCCACACCTAGAGTACTGTATACAGGTCTGGAGGCCTCATTTCAAGAAGGATGTAGAGCTGCTGGAACGAGTACAGAGAAGGGCAACAAGATTAGTGAATGGAACAAAGGGGTGCTCTTACGAAGAAAGGCTTAAGTTTTGCAAATTACAGTGTCTGGAGACTAGGCACCAGCGAGGTGATCTGATAGAGGTGTATAAAGCCTTGAATGGTTTAAGCATGCTCAATGCTGATGGGATTCTTCTTCTAGCTCAGAAAAATCACCTGAGAGGGCATAAATTCAAATTGAGGAAAGACAGATGTAGGATAGACGTGCGGAAATTTGCCTTTAGCCAGCGGGTGGTTGGTTGGTGGAACAGACTGCCATCCCTTGTGGTGGAGGTTGATAGCCTAAATAAGTTTAAGGCTCAGCTGGACAGGTATTTTGAACGAACAGAGGGGTGAAGTGGAAGTGGGTTTTTTTTTTTTTTTTTTTGGCTGATGCTGCATAAGCTTGCTTTCTTGCATCAAATGCCTCTACTAATGCTAATGCTAAAATGCTAAATGCTTCTTGATTAGACCGGGGTTCGAGCCCGTCACCACCAAATACGGAGGATGCGGAAAGGTCAGGGAATGCCCACCGCATATCCCGGAGCAATATGGCCTTAGTTGCTAATGCTCCTAAAAACCAAATAACAAACAAACAGTATATATATAAACATACATATAAACTACATAAACACATATCAAATGATTTGATTGCAATTTCAAAATTAAAAAAAATAATTAATAAATAAAATAAAACAATGAATACAAAAAAAAAAACATATTACAAACATACCTAAAAAATTTCTCCAATGTCTGCTGTTTCAAATCCTTAACAGTTAAATTTTCATTATGTTCTTGTAACCAGTACAATAATTTGTACTCTTCACTTTTCTCTCCCTTAGGTTCTCTAATGCATTCAGAAATGCATTCTCTAATGCATTCAGAAACACTTCAAAAGATTTCCTAATTTCTCTGGTTGTTGGCAAATTCTCTGAACTGCAATATCTTCATTATTGGAATTTTCATTTTCCTCAGTGTCAGGTTTATCTAGTATAATTTCATCAATTATATCCTTTACTGACAGATCATCTGTTGTCGGAAGATTTTCTTCAATATTTTTTACTCACCCATCAAAATGTTTTGTAATATTAAATGAATTACTGGTATACTCTGTTGGCAACTGCACTACTTTCTTCAATATTTCTCACAATGCCTGGCTGAATAAATTCAGCTTTAAAAAAAGTTTGTTTGTTTGTTCAGAAATTAAGGATGTAGAACTGTTGAAGTGAATGCAGAGAAGGGCAACAAGATTGGCGAACAGAACAAAGGGGTGCTCTTACCAAGAAAGGCATCACTTCTGCAAATTGGAGTTCTGCTTCTGGAGACTTGGCATCTGCAAGGTGATCTGATTGAGGTGTTTAAGGCTTTGAATGGATTCAGCAAGCTCAATGGTGATGGAATTCTTCCTCTTGCTCAGACTAGACATGTGACAGGGTATAAGTTCAAACTGAGGAACAATGGTTGCAGAACAGATGTGTGGAAGTTTCCTTTAGTCAGTGAGTGGCTGATTGCTGAAACACTTCCGTCTGATGATGCCACTACTAATATTAATGCTAACACTAAAAGGATTCTTCTGCTCATATGCATATTTTCAGTGACACTCAGATTTCTAAACAAGATCACATATTTCTATTATGGATTATCCTGACTTGTAATCTCTCTTTGCATAAGCATATCACAAATACTGCTTCGAAAAAAAAAAAAAAAAAAACTGGGTTTTCTCTTTCGCTCTCAGTTTTACTTTTCTCCCAAACAGCTGCTCACTATGTACAAATCAAGTGCGTTAATGATAAGTGCCAAATGGCACTCCTTCAGGATGACTTGAACAGACTTCAAAGATGATCAGAGAAGTAGCAACTATGTTTTAATGCTGCTAAATGCAAGGCCTTACATTTGGGGAATAGCAATCCCAAAATAAATTACACACTTCGTGGGGTTGAATGAAGAACAGTGGAGGAGGAAAGGGATCTGGGAGTCACAATATGGGCAGGTATAGAGTATGATTATGATTCTAAATAGTGTAAACAGGCAGCCAGGAAAGCCTTGTGTCCAATCGATAATTTATCAAACATCCTGTAGAGATAGGGAGGTCATGATCCTACTGTAGAAATCTACTACTTGGTTGGGTTTTTTTTTTTTTTCCAGTGCAGCAAAAGCCTGTGGCTTCCTTGCACTATATTGGCTATTACTATAAATCACAAATCTGCCCTACAATGGAACGTTGTTCCCACATCTGAGGAAATGCCCCCAAAAGGTTTCTAGACTCCATTCAAAAGAGAACAATTAATTAATGACTCATTTATAACAGTCTCTCCACTCTCTGCCTCATAGACATTCTGTTACTGCTGGATACCTTTTCTACAGATACTTCCATGGGTATCTGTAGAAAAGGCATTCTTATAAATTTGCTTCTATAATTCCTGATCTCTCTTCCAAAGCAAAAAAATAAATAAAATAAACAAAAGGCTTCAGTCCAAATATGTCCTGCAACTAGTCAGCATCCTTTTACTGTCCAACTTCAGACTCACAGAACCTTTTCTTCTTCCTCATTTATTCCTTCAACTTCTTCTTTCTGGAATACGGAACCTCCCTTCATACATATTTCTTGAAAATTAGAAAATTATTACAGAAATTCAATTCTAATGTCAACAAGTATCTTCTTTCATCTTCTCAACCATCAATTCAAGCACAGTACAAATAAACAAGTCCTAATACCTCTCTTTATTTGGGATTTTCATAAAACACGGAAAAAAAAAAAAAAAAAGACAAAGAAAAATTAAAAAGACCCGAGGTAATTTTGCAGTCAGATATGAAGTTCTCTGAGTAGTGCAGACAGACTGCCAGGACAGTATATAGTGTTTCTTGTCTAGTGGCACCGGGGGTTCCCCCTACAAACTCTGTAAAATGACAGAGATAGTGTTAAGTATATGTGTTAATTTGCTTGTTAGTTCGTTTGTTATTTGGTTTTTAGGAGCATTAGCAACTAAGGCCATATTGCTCCAGGAATATGCGGTGGTCATCACTTAGACCTTTCCGCATCCTCCGTATTTGGTGTTGACGGGCTCGAACCCCGGTCTAATCAAGAAGCATGTGCTACGCACTGCTGCTCCTTCCCACCAGGCTACGAAGGCGCCATGTTAATTTGCATAATGTAGTGTGGGGTTATGTTGGTCTATTATTCCTCCAGCATTTAGCCACCAGGGGCCCTAGTGGGACCCAGCATTTCTGTCCATGGACTCAGGGAGGCAGCCAGATACAATAGAAGAAAGATTCTGGCAAGGGCAAACCCTGGACTGCACTTGAGTTTGCCAGGGAAGCCCCCAGTGTAAAAAAAAAACCTCTAGGACGCAAAAGGGGTGAAAACAGGAAGTAAACGATTTGTGGTTGTAGGGTCCACCAAGAGAAAAATGGAAGGCGGGGGAAGGGAGTATGGGTAAGGTGGGAATAAAGAATAGGTGCCCCATGTTGGGCAGAGATCGCACTGAGGACAGTAGTTCCCTATGAATAATCCTACACCAGCCAGACTGTAGCCAGTGTCAGCACATCCCATGCTATGCCAAAAATAATAGGGAATGACGTCAGCAGTGCAGGGGATTCCCCATGTAGGTTGCCTCCACTGCAGTCCAATTTGGGGGAGGAGGCCTGCTAGAACAATGCATACCATTTATTCCACTCAATATACAGCTGTCATACTAACAATTATATGAGTACACTTTTTTTAATACTTATTTAGGAACAGTACACAACATTCAGATCTTTTTCATTCTCCACTAACCTGAATGTTCTACCGCACAGTTAGTATGTCACGCTAGGGGGTTACTGCTACCCATATGCAGTACTTTACATTTGTTAATGTTAAACTTCAGTTGCCACCTCTCAGTTCATCTTGCCACCTTCTCTAGATCCTGTTGCAGTAGCGTACTGTCATTAGCAACCCTTCCAACCTTGGTATCATCTGCAAACTTGGACATTAAGCCTAATTTACCTTCATGAACCTTATCACACAAAACTCGAGTTTTACAAAAGAATTTAAAATAAACAGGTTGCCTGAAAAGGTCATAGGGTATTCTCAAAGGTATACAGGAATTTTGCTAGTAGGGAAAAGGTGTTATCCCTTTGTATAAGGCAATGGTCATGAGTACTGCGTACAGGTCAGAGGCCTCATTTTAGGAAGGATGTAGAGATGCTTGAGCATGTACAGAGAAGGGCAACAAGATTGGTGAGGGGAACGAAGGAGTCTCTTACCAAGAAAGGCTTAAGTTCTGCAAATTACAGCGGCTGGAGACTAGGCATCTGTGAGGTGTATAAGGCTTTGAATGGTTGGAGCATGCTGAATTCTGATGGGATTATTCTGCTTGCTCTGATTAAGAACCTGAGGGGCATAAATTCAAACTGAGGAAAGGCAGTTGTAGAATAGATGTGCAGAAATTTGCCTTTAGCCAGTGGGTGGTTAATTACTGAAACAAACTTTCATCTGTCGTTGTGGAAGTTGATAGCTTAAATAAATTCAAGGAGGAACTAGACAAACTTTTAGAGGGAATGGATGTGTGAAATAGGATTTTTTTTTTTTTTTTTTTTTTTTGGACTCTTGCTACATAAGTTCATATGCTTGCTTTTTTGCTCACATGCTTCCATTACTACTAATTAAACACCTTACACCTTAAAACCATATTCATAAATTAAGTAGCAAGAGCACATAAAAAGCAATCATCACAGTTACACATTAGCACAGCCTAATGTGTAGCTTACAAACTATACAAATATTTAAAATATTTACAAAATACTAAAGTACTTAAAAATATACAAACTATAATGGGTCCTTCATCCGTTGACATTACAATGGAACATCAAATGATTTTGGGCGTGGTCGTGTATTAAACAGTGAAGCACGTGCACGAGGTTGGTGAACGTTATGAAGGCAGTTGTCTTTTAAGGGAAGACAACAATGTAATTGTTTACCTGCACATTTGTTGTGACGTAATTGCTCCACCCTCTTCTCCCATTGGCTAGAATTAGTGATGTAATTGCCACGCCCTCTTTTCCCATTGGCTCGAATATATATCATTAGGAGGAAAACGTTTTAATGTATAGATAGATAATAAAATTATTAAAATTAAATAATTATATTATTAAATATAATTATATAAAATTAAATATAATAATAATAAAGTTATAATTATTAGAGTTTAAATTTAAATTATTATTATTATAAATATTATATACATGTATAAGGTATAACAGTATGATCATGATTTGGGAAATATATATATTCCCATTTTTCGTATTTTGTAACAATGCATTACATTAATTGAATAAACACATCATGGTAAAATGATCAAAATATATTACAAATTAACAAATCAAGCAATTAAATATCATTTATTAATAATAATAATCAACAACATAAAGTGAACATATTAAAATTTATATTTAATCCTAGACATTTTTATCTGTTAAATCCATTAATAAAGTTAAATCAATATTAATAAAACTCAGTTATTTAAGATATGATATTTTATGAACCATGATTAAATTATTCCTATATTTTAAATATTCATATAATATTTTTGTGATATATAAATAACTTTATTTTATTATGCAAACTTTTGTCATAGATATTTGTTAATACTGGTGACATTTCACAAAGCATGGCCATACTACTTTATCTTATATATGTAGTATAATACAAGTAGTTCTTGACTTTACGAGTTAATTCGTTCCTAGTGCGAGCTCGTAAAGCAGGAATTTATTTTCCATAGACAATATAAAAAATAGGGGTTACATTCTGAACAATAAAATTAGTTAGCTAATTAGTTTGTTTAAACAATTATTGATTTATCCAAAGAAAAGAAAACGTAGGCTGTAAAATCAAGCAAATTATAATAATAGAGAAATTATTTATGACTTACAAATGTTAAAGAATGTTTATTCTTCATCATCATCATCGACTAAATGCACACTCGTTCATCACTCATTATTGGCTCGGAACTCGGTTTGTTCCACAAGGAGTTGTCTTCTTCAGAAATGCTTCAAGAGACATTTATTTCCAAAATAACCTTCTCTTTTCTTTTTAAATTTCAATAGCATGCATAAGCATTTTTTAACAGAATGCACAAATTGCAACTAACACAATTTGCACGGAGTAACAAGTTTACGAAGCTTAAAAAAAAAAAAAGGAATGAAGAGAAGATTCTGAAAATTTATTTATGTTTTTTATACAATTGAAGATTTCAGTAATGGGCAAACACATTTCACCATAATAACGTAAAAACCCACACAATTCCAGCTATCGCTATTTTCACAAATGCAATAACATCGAGCTTACTACCCGTTTATAATTACTTGCCGTAACAGAAAAGCCCAATAAACTGGAAAGTGCAAATTGTTTTTATCGTTTTTTGGTTGTGACCTCCAGAAATATGCTTTAGAAAAATATTAAAGCCATTCAAAATTGGTTCTTATAACAGAACATATGATAATGATGAAAGTGTAGTGTGTTTAATGATTTGAATTGGTAACTAATACAATTTAGCATTAGCAGAGGAATTTGATGCAAGAAAGCAAGCTTATGCAGCATCAGCCAAAAAAAAAAAAAAAAAAACCCACTTCCACTTCACCCCTCTGTTCGTTCAAAATACCTGTCCAGCTGAGCCTTAAACTTATTTAGGCTATCAACCTCCACCACAAGGGATGGAAGTCTGTTCCACCAACCAACCACCCGCTGGCTAAAGGCAAATTTCCGCACGTCTATCCTACATCTGTCTTTCCTCAATTTGAATTTATGCCCTCTCAGGTGATTTTTCTGAGCTAGAGGAAGAATCCCATCAGCATTGAGCATGCTTAAACCATTCAAGGCTTTATACACCTCTATCAGATCACCTCGCTGATGCCTAGTCTCCAGACACTGTAATTTGCAAAACTTAAGCCTTTCTTCGTAAGAGCACCCCTTTGTTCCATTCACTAATCTTGTTGCCCTTCTCTGTACTCGTTCCAGCAGCTCTACATCCTTCTTGAAATGAGGCCTCCAGACCTGTATACAGTACTCTAGGTGTGGCCTGACCATTGCCTTATACAATGGAATAATCACCTCCTTATCCCTGCTGGAAAAATTCCTGTATATCATTGACAATACTCCATGAGCTACTCTTGCAGCCCGTCTGCACTGCTCAGAGAACTTCATATCTGCCTGCACAACCACCCCCAATTCCCTTTCATTCTCTACCACTGTCAGTGTAGCACCACAGAGTTGATACGTTGCTCTGGGGTTGCTGTTTCCCATGTGTAGTACTTTACATTTGTCAATGTTAAACTTCATTTGCCACCTCTCAGCCCATCTGCTCAACCTTTCCAGATCCTGTTGCAGCAGCATAGTGTCAGTAGTGTCCTTGACAACCCTGCCAACCTTTGTATCATCTGCAAACTTGGACATTAAGCTTGATATACCATCATCAATATCATTTATAAATACAGAAAACAATAATGGACCCAACACTGAGCCCTGAGGGACTCCACTAATAACATTAGTCCACGATGAGCAGTGTCCATTGATTACCACTCTCTGTCTTCTCCCCCTCAACCACCCCTTTATCCATAGCAGCGATTTGCCTCCAATGTCACACTGCGCCAATTTGTGTAGCAGTCTTCCATGTGCAACAGTATCAAAAGCCTTTCTAAGATCCAAGTATATAATATCAAAGTTATTCCCTGCATCCAGTTCTTTTGTGACTGCATCATAGTATCCAATCAAGTTGGTCAGGCAAGACTTCCCCTTAACAAAACCATGCTGTGTCTGAGCTATAACTGAAGTCTTGTCTAAATGATCCTGCAGTGCTTCTTTAACCAGTGCCTCCATTAATTTTCCTGGAACAGAAGTTAAGCTCACAGGTCTATAATTACTTGTGTCAGCCTTTGATCCTCCTTTGTGAATTGGGGTCACATTTGCACATTTCCAGTCTATGGGTACCTCCCCTGAGTCCAAGGAAGCTCTCATAATTATGGCTAAGGGTTTGCTTACTTCCTTTGCTGCCTCCTTTAATATAACTGGATAGATCCCATCCACCCCAGGTGCCTTTCTTGTGTTTATCTTCAACAGTTTCTCCTCCACTTTACTCCCAGTTATTTCAAGATTCTGTAGCTTACTGCTAGAGTTGAATACACCTCTGGCATTCCCCTTGCTGAATAACTCCTCATGTGTGAATGTCAATGCAAAATATTCATTTAGTTTGTTAGCTACCTGAGCAGGATCATCAACAGTTGACCCATCAATATCAAGTGGACCAATCTGATTCATCCCCTTCCTTCTAGAGTTTACATAAGTAAAGAAATCTTTGCTGTTTTTCTTTGCATCACTTGCCAAGGATTTCTCGTGATCTGCCTTCACCTGCCTAACCTCCTTTGTAACTTGGTTGCATATCAACTTGTATCTATCATAGGCTTCTGTGTCATGTGTTAATTTGTAAGTATCCCATGCATTTTTCTTCTCTGCCATATGCCTCATTAGTCCATCTGACATCCATTTTGGCCTACACCTTGAACAATATTTCTTAGTTGGTATGTAAAGCCTAGTAGCTTCCAAGATAAGTTCTTTGAATGCTTCCCATTTCGAATTTGCTGTTGGTAACATCATCAGTTGGTCCCACTGTATAGAATTTAAATACTGTCTCAGTCCATCATAGTCGCCTTTACGGAAGCAATAACCCTTCCCTTTACCCCTAATGGTAGTTACCTCTTTGAGTAAATCCCACTTCAGCACACTGTGATCACTGCCACCTAGTGGTTCATTTATCTATTATTATTTATCTATTAATTTACACTATAAAAACGACCCTTCACGGAGTTATATAGCGAAAATTTTAACTTCCGAGGTCATGGAACATATTACCAAAAAACAATGTGTTATTGGGTTCACATTACGACATTTTTGCATTACGATGGTGTCTCTGAAACAGATTGATTTCGTAAAGCGGGGTACACTGTATTGGATAGCTACGCAAGTGGTTGAAATGTGGTATTTATGAATGTTTAACATTCATTTTTTGCAATTAGCATTTAGCATTAGTAGAGGCATATGATGCAAAAAAGCAAGCATAAGCCAAAAAAAAAAAAACAAAAAAAAACCATTCCCATTTCACCCCTCCGTTCGTTCCAAATACCTGTCCAGCTGAGACTTAAATTTATTTAGGCTATCAATTTCCACAACAAGGGATGGAAGTCTCTTCCGCCAACCAACTACCCGCTGGCTAAAGGCAAATTTACACACATCTATCCTACATCTGTCTTTCCTCAATTTGAATTTATGCCCTCTCAGGTGATTATTCTGAGCAAGAGGAAGAATCCCATTAGCACTGAGCATGCTCAAACCATTCAATGCTTTATACACCTCTATCAGATCACGTCGCCAGTGCCTAGTCTCCAGACACTGTAATTTGCAAAATTTAAGCCTTTCTTCATAAGAGCAGCAGCTCTACATCCTTCTTGAAATAAGGCTTCCAGACTTGTATACAGTACTCAAGGTGTGGCCTGACCATTGCCTTATACAAGGGAATAATCACCTTCTTATCCCTGCTAGAAAAATTAATGTATATCATTGACAAGACACCATGGGCTACTCTTGTAGCCCATATGCACTGTTCAGAAAGCTTCATATCTGCCTGCACAATTATCCCCAAGGTCCTTTTCATTCTCTACCACTGCCAGTGTAGTACCACAGAGTTGATACGTTACTCTGGGGTTACTGTTTCCCATATGTAGTACTTTACATTTGTCAATGTTAAACTTCATTTGCCACCTCTCAGCCCATCTGCTCAACCTTTCCAGATCCTGTTGCAGCAGCACACTGCCAGTAGTGTCCTTTATCCTTAACAACCCTGCCAACCTTTGTATCGTCTGCAAACTCGGACATTAAGCTTCATATACCATTATCAATATCATTTATAAATACAGAAAACAACAATGGACCCAACACTGAACCCTGAGTGACTCCACTAATAACATTAGTCCACGATAAGCAGTGTCCATTGATTACCACTCACTGTCTTCTACCCCTCAACCATCCCTTTATCCATAGCAGCAATTTGCCTCCAATGCAACAATTCTCCAATTTGCGCAGCAGTCTTCCATGTGCAACAGTATCAAAAGCCTTTCTAAGATTCAAATATATAATATCAAAGTTATTCCCTGCATCCAGTTCTTTTGTGACTGCATCATTGTATCTCATCAAAGTGGTCAGGCAAGTCTTTCCCTTAACAAAACCATGCTGTGTCTGAGCTAT
Source organism: Mastigoproctus giganteus (assembly GCF_048544385.1). Classification (NCBI taxonomy): domain Eukaryota; kingdom Metazoa; phylum Arthropoda; class Arachnida; order Uropygi; family Thelyphonidae; genus Mastigoproctus; species Mastigoproctus giganteus. The sequence goes on along the minus strand of NC_143579.1, from coordinate 124,773,182 downwards.
AACTGAAGTCTTGTCTAGATGATCCTGCAGTGTTTCTTTAACCAGTGCCTCCATTAATTTTCCTGGAACAGAAGTCAAACTCACAGTCTATAATTACTTGTGTCAGCCTTTGATCCTCTTTGTGAATTGGGGTCACATTTGCACATCTCCAGTCTATGGGCACCTCCCCTGTGTCCAAGGACGCTCTCATAATTATGGCTAAGGGTTTGCTTACTTCCTTTGCTGCCTCCTTTAATATAACTGGATAGATCCCATCCACCCCGGTGCCTTTTTTATGTTTATCCTCAACAATTTCTCCTCCACTTTCCTCTCAGTTATTACAAAATCATCTAGCTCACTGCCAGAGTTTACTTCACCTCTGGCATTCCCCTTCCTGAATAACTTTTCATGTGTGAATGTAGATGCAAAATACTCGTTTAGTTTCTTAACCACCTGAGCAGGATCATCAACAGTTGAACCATCAATATCCAGTGAACCGATCTGATTCATCCCTTTCCTTCTAGAGTTTACATAGGAAAAGAACTCTTTTCTGTTTTTCTTTGCATCCTTTTGCCTGCCTAATCTCCTTTGTGACTTTTCATGTGTGAATGTAGATGCGAAATACTCGTTTAGTTTCTTAGCCACCTGAGCAGAATCATAAACAGTTGAACCATCAATATCCAGTGGACCAATCTGATTCATCCCTTTCCTTCAGGAGTTTACATAGGAAAAGAACTCTTTTCTGTTTTTCTTTGCATCCTTTGCAAGGATTTTTCATAATCTGCCTTTGCCTGCCTAATCTCCTTTGTGACTTAGTTACAGACCAGCTTATATCTATCATAGGCTTCCATGTCACCCATTAATTTTTATGTATTCCATGCATTTTTTTTTCTCTGCCATATGTCTCATTAGTTCATTTGACATCCATTTAGGCCTAAACCTTGAACAATATTTCTTATTTGGTATGTAAAGCCTAGTAGCTTCCAAGATAAGTTCTTTGAATGCTTCCCATTTTGAATTTGCTGTTGGTAACATCATCATTTGGTCCCTCTGTATAGAATTTAAATACTGTCTCAGACCATCGTAGTCGCCTTTACGAAAGCAAAAACCCTTCCCTTTACCTATGATGGTACTTACCTCTTTGAGTAAATCCCTCTTCAGCACACTATGGTCACTGCCAACTAGTGGTTCCTTTATCTGCAGATTCTTAATGCATGAAGAATCACTACTGATAATCAGATCAAGCGTATTACTCTCTCTAGTTGCCTCCCGAACATGCTGATATAGAACACAATCATCCAATAAATCCTCAAAAGATTTGCTAGTGTGTCAGTGACCAACCCACAAATTCCTGTCAATATCTGGGAAATTAAAATCCCCCATTATAATGGGGGATTTTAATTTCCCAGATATTGGTTGGAATTTGTGGATGGGGGATTTTAATTTAATTTCCCAGATGGGGGATTTTAATTTCTCAGACTCTCTGATTTACTGGCCCACTATTTCCCTGTACAGTTTCTTATTATACTCATCAGAGTCATTAGGCCTATAGCACACTCCTACTCTCAATTTTGATTTCCCAGTGCTTATGTCACACCAAACTGACTCGACACTGTACTGTCCAGCGATGTCGACTGGCTTCACTTCCTTGGATTTTATGTGTTTCTTAACTAATAGCATAACCCCTCCTCCCTTCCTATCCTGTCTATCCTTTCTGTAGGCCGACCGGGCTAGCCGAGTGGGTAAAGTACCTGCCCGGCAACCTAAAGGTCGCGGGTTCAATTCCCGCCTCGGGCTTGGATCAACCAAGGATCCACCAACATCAATTGGATGCACCAACATCAATTGGATGCACTTCCTCAGATTTTATGTGTTTCTTACCTAACAGCATAACCTTTCCTCCCTTCCTATCCTGTCTATCCTTTCTGTACACACTGTACTCCCCAAATTCCAGTTCTGCATTCCTTAGATCTGTGTGACACCACATCTCTGATATCCCAACAATATCTGCCTTTGATGTTTTCAGCAATACCTGAAATTCATCAAATTTATTTACCAAACTCCTAGCATTGGTGTACACGCAAGTATACATGCACCTGTTCCTATTCTTAGCTACCCTAACACAACCCACGTGTTTACTTGTACTGCAATGACTTCCAGCAGTCTCTGAAATACCCTGCATCTTGTTTTCCAAGCTGCTGCTCATTCCAATAGAAGCAAAGCATGAATTACTTTCTCCTCTGACAGTGGCTACTGTTAATCTATTAGTCCTTTTATCCCCCCAAGCTAGCAGTTTTCCGACCCACCTAACACTGCCTCAATAGCATCAGCAAATATTCTTGCACCCTTTCTATTTAAGTGTATCCCATCCCTGTAGAAGCAGTCTCTGCTATTAACAAGTACAGACCAGGCTGAAAAAAAATTCTACCCCTTGAGCGTTGCACAATCTTTCCAAGGCCGAATCGATCGACAAGGCTCTCATCATATACTCCCTGCTATCGTGTCTGGGCAGAATTGCAGACACTTTCAAATTCAACCCTAATTCACGGCTTTTTTTTGAACAGTGACCTGTACTTGTTAAGTAATTCCGCCGGTCTCCTACTCTTAATATCATTAGTGCCAACGTGTACAACAATATCACCTTTTGTGCCCTTAAAAGATGATATCCGTTCTACAACATCATCAACCTTTGCCCTTGGCAGACATACCCTGGTCCTGTTCCACCTATCCTTTTTACATACTATGTTCCCTGACAATAGAGTCACCAACAACTACTAGTTCCTGTGGGACAAGTTCATTCTGTCTGGGGGGGGGTTTGAAGCTGCGTTGAGTGATGATCAATTGCAAGCTCTGAAATTGATGTGGACAGCTGAGAACTTGATGGGCCCCTCGATTTAGATCCTTCGAGGGCATCCACTCTGTCCCTCAAGCTCTCATATAGGCCCATAACAAGCTGAGTTGTCGCATGATTTCCTTACACTCCTTACATTGCGCGCGCGCACACAAAGACATCCCCCATGGCAATATCATGTTAATTACCCGATTGCTCCACAAACATCAAGCAATCAGGGCAACTGATCCCCTAAGTTCTCCTCTGAGCCACAGAACTCTCATTAGCTTGAGCCTTTTGCTCTGCTGCTCTGATCTGAGTCACGATTTCGATTTAATTTCAATAAAATTTCAATTTCAGTACAAAATTATAACCCTAAACTTGTATCCCAACACAGTTATAACACTATATATCTATATATATTTTTCGGTATCGAGTATTATCTACAAGTTCCATTTATATAACTTCCGTATCTAGTTATGTATTAATTAATTATGTTATGTTTGTAAAATCTAAGTATGTATAAATTTATACGTTTGTATAAATTTAATTAAAAAGTACAATTTAATTGACAGTGAAGTTTAACAAGATTAACAGATTTTACTTATTAGTTGACAATATTATATAATATACTATACTATACTAAGCTAAGCTAATGCTATCTAGGGATATAACGTTGTATCGTATAACAATGGCGGCAAGTTACGAACGGTAAATCTACGGACACTTAAGTATTAATTAACTTCCAAAATCTCGTCTCAATTCAGAATAACCCAAGGATCTTGACTAGGTCTATAAGCTACTTATAGAAAATAATTTAATATAACATTTGGTCAATAAAGTGGCTAAATATGGTTAAAAAACTTCTCATTCAGCGGAGCTGCAAAACTTGTAACACGTGGATTGGATGCCCTTACCGATACTAAGTAATAACCTACAAAACTCTATCTAAGTTAAACTTTAAACTAAGTATTGTACCTACGAATATAAATCTATTCTAGAAAATACGTTAATATGCCAATAAGTTAAGCTAATAAAACAGAAAAAACTTCTCTATTTCCAGGAGCAGTAAAAACTTCACCAGAACAAGGCTACTCTCGTTCCCGGAATTAATGTTCTTATTTTCGATTTTGTTGATACTTGAAAAAAAAAAAAATCATAAACCTGGGAACTGTAAAGCGAGAACTGCTGTATTTATAATTGTAAATATAATGTACAGTGCTGAGGTTGGTCATTTCACTGCAAAGCACAAAAAGTTTCAAAGTTAGCAATGTGTGTTCTGTACATAAAATCCTTGAAGTAGCCCCATAGGAAGAAGTTTAAGGGTGTGATGTCAGGGAGCATGGAGGCCAGGCGATTGATCCATCGCAGCCCATCCATCTACCAGGAAATGTTTCGTACAGAAATTGACGAATATTCGCACTCCAGTGTAGAGGTGCACCATTCCATTGAAAAAGATGAATAGCTGCAACTCTTCAAGCTGAGAGATCGCAAACTGCTGTAGCATGTTGATATAAATGTTTCCTGTGTGCTCTTCTCACAAAAGAAAAATTAACCTATCACCCTATCGTGCATGATCCCGTATCAACATTTAACATCGGGCTTGCAGGGTTTTGGAACTCCATACCCAGATACATGGAAGGTGGTTCATCAGGTATTCGTTCCATGCTGGCTTCAACTGATGAAGATTACATGGACAAGCGAAAATACAGTGGTGAGGTAAGTCATTTCACTGCAAAGCTTGGACAATTTCATTACTTATGCAAAACTTTGTGGACTGTTGGATTGTGGATTTTGGTAATTACAGTTCACATGAAAAATAATAAATTGACTTTTGAGGGCTGCACTGGAATGTTCTTGAACATTTTTAATCGTTTCTTGAGACATGTGGATTTCCACTTCAAGACAGGTCTATTGCACTTCCTGTTGCTCAAAAATTCTGAACCCATCTCGTAATACTTGATTTGGAGGGGCAATCCTTTCCATATTGACAGCAATAATTTAGTTCCATGGTAATTACAGAATTTTACACTGCAAACCACATGATACATTCAGCCTTCTCCTGTGGCATCACCATTTTTATGCATCCTACCCTATAAAAACAAAACCTTCTGAGTTTTATAATACAGTGGATTCCGGTTATTTGGGCCACCAGTTAATCGGGGCAGCCGCTTATTTGGGACAAATCTTAAAGAACAGAACCCAATCGAGAAAATAGCCAGGGTTTACTTCGCTTAATTGGGACATCAATCCGTTTATTCGGGGCAGGAGACCGCAGCACTCGAGATTACTCTACGATTGTCTCCGACCATACCATGTGGTTCAGTCTGATTTCTGGAGGTCACAACCATAAAACAATAAAAACAATTAGCAGTCCCCTGTTTATTGGGCTTTTCTGTCAGTGCTTCAAATCATATAAAAAATTAATTTTCAGAATCTGCTCCTCATTCCTATTTTTTAAGCTTCGTAACTTGTTACTCAATTCTCACTTGTGCATATCGTGTTGCTTGCAATTTGTGTATGCAGTGTTCTTTGTTATTGATTGTTTATCTTTTTTACTGTTTTAAATTTTAACCCCCACCCACAAATTTCAGTGAACAGAAATGTCAACTAGTTAGTATGTACATATTACAGTACGTATTAATTAAGCTATGCACGTAAGCGTAAATTTATTTTTATTTTGATAACCTGTGGAAAATATTCTTCCGATTTTCACGTATCATTTAATTTTTTAATTAGTAATGTAATAAAGTGTAAAATTGTACTTAATGTAGTATATCTTTACTTTTATAGCCTGTGGATAATATTCCTCCTATTTTCGCTAATTAGAATAGAATCCTGTTTAATAGAATTAAACTTCAATTCACAAATATGATCACAATGACCAGCGCTTACTACACATTGTATAGTGATCGGTATTTTACAATGGTGAGTCCATCGTAATGTGATTTGATCTTACAGAAAATCAATGTGATTTAACGTGATTTGATCTTATGGAAAATCAATCGTAAAGGTGTATTTTTAACTATTTACATAAAACTCCGCATAATTGGGGCAGCTGCTTAATGGGGCCAAAATGCACTAGTCCCAATGTGTCCCAAATAACCGGAATCGACTGTACTTTGTAAAAAAACTTGCAGTTTCATAATAATTTGCATAAGACTGCACTGCGCTATGTCTTTTGGTTGTGACATAATTAAATTTTAAAATAGAAACAGGACTTTATGGACACCTTGTACATTCCTTCTAAAGATCTCTACTTAGTGGTACATACGCTTGATCTTTAGCAAATAATGATTGACCTAAATTAATAACAGCTTTATCAATGGCGCTATATTGCAACTTATGAATTGTAGTGGCCCACAATGTCTAATCGGAATCATATAACGTATTACAGTGCCAGAATTTCTAATGGCATCAAATTAAAAAGCGTTATAAGTTCAATTATATGAGTGCCAATTCCATTATCAAATTCATTTTCAATATTGGGCATTGAATAAGGATCAAGTTGCATTTTTTGTTTAATTTTCTCTCTCTCTCATTGTGCTGGTATCGTTTACTAATCCCTTCACATACTAATCCCACAACATTCACATTGTATCTGACCATTGTCCTAGCCCCTTTCAAAGATTTCAATAATTTTTGCAGTACCACCCATTTTATTAATTTCTGTAGGTTTAGATGAGAATCTGATGAGATGAGAATAATCTTCATTATCATCTTCGTTTATCTTAATTTTTTTCTTCCTCTTGGTTTCACCTTCAAGGGTTACCTCACCTTGAGCATTAATTATAAATGTAGGCACATTTTTGCATATTTTATGATAATCTAATACATTATTATTATATTCATCAATGAGGTGATTTGTTGATATTATACGTAACATTTTACCAAGTTAAGAATCAAGTTCTTCATCATGATCATCTCTTTTTTCTTAAGCAAAATGGCAAACTATTCATTGGTTAGCTACCCAACTCTAAATTAATGTCAATGAAGGTAGTATCACCTGTTTGACACATGTTTTCTGTCAATAAACAAAATTATCTCCAAAGATAGATTGCTCAATACAACTCTCTTCTGGTTGTTTATATACAGGAGTACCTAATACTGGAGGGAGTTGAAGCAAATCAACATGGGTTTGTTAAAGGGAGGTCTTGTCTGACCAATCTGATTGGATATTATGATGTGGTCACAAAGGAACTGAATTTCAAAAATAATTTTGATATCACATACTTGAATTTCAAGAAAGCCTTTGCTACTGTTACACATGGAAGACTGCTGTACAAATTGGGGAGGTATGGCATTAAGGGTAAGTTGCTACATTGGATAAAGGGATGGTTGAGTGGGAGATGACAGAGAGTGGTAATCAATGGACATTCATGGACAAATGTTATTAGTGGAGTTCCCCAGGGTTCGGTGGTGCCCATTGTTGGTTTGTGTATTCATCAATGATATTGATGAAGGTATATCGGGATTAATGTCCAAGTTTGTGGATGATACAAAAGTTGGCAGGGTTGTTAACAACATTAAAGACAGTATGCCATTCCAACTGGATCTAGACAATTCGGGCAAATGGGCTGAGAAGTGGCAACCAAAGTTTAACGTTGACAAATGCAAAGTACTGCACATGGGTAGCAATAACCCAAGAGAAACGTACCAACTGTGTGTTACTACACTCAGGAAAGTGGAAAGTGAAAAAGACCTGGGGATAATTGTGCAGTCAAATATGAAGTTAGCTGAGCAGTGCAGGAGGACTGCCAGGGCAGGTCATGGAGACCGTTCAATGGAGACTTGTCAATGGTATATAGGAATTTTGCTAGCAGGAACAGGGAGGTGATTATCCCATTATACAAGGCAATGGTCAGGCCAAACCTAGAGTATTGTGTTCAGGTCTGGAGACCTCATTTTAGGAAGGATGTAGAGTTGCTAGAACAAGTACAAAGAATGGCAACAAGATTGGTGACGGGAACAAAGGGGTGCTCTTACCAAGAATGGCTTAAGTTCTGCAAATTTCAGTGCATGGAGAGTAGGCACCTGCGAGGTGATCTGATTGAGGTGTATAAGGACTTGAATGGGATAAGCAAGCTGAATGCTGATGGGATTCTTCCTCTTGCTCAGATGAAGAACCTGAGTGGGCATAGATTCAAATTGCGGAAAGACAGTTGTCGAATTGATGTGCGGAAATTTGCCTTTAGCCAGCAGGTAGTTGATTGGTGGAACAGACTTCCATCTTTTGTTGTGGAAGTTGATAGCCTAAATAAATTTAAGGCTGAGCTGGACAGGCATTTGGAACGAATGGAGGTGTGAAATGGAAGGGATTTTTTTTTCTGGCTGATGCTGCATAAGCTTGCTTTCTTGCATCATATGCCTCTACTAATGCTAAAGCTAAATCGCCAAAAAGTAATATATTCACACATCCAAATAACTTATTAGGTTTTTTAAGTACCTTCAATCTCATATCTGTGTCAATATTTTATATGAAACCATACATTCTTATCTATGATAATGAATTTAACTGAGCATCACCATGTTCTGAGTTTCTCAAGGTCGCAAAACCTGCAGATCTATTATCTTTTTCAATTGGCAACTTTAAGAGACAATGGAGTATTTAACAATTGACTAACAAAGCTGTGATTCTCATAAGCGTAGTAACCATAACAAATACGTGGCACCTGAATTAGACCAGAGGTAATTTCTTTGTACCATTTCTCCAATCAATTTCAAGATAAACATTTTACCTGTTCCAGCTCTGCCTGTAATAAAGAGTAGAGTGTATGAACAGATATATATTTTAATAACTCTTTTTGACCAGAATATTTTCTTTACATCATTTTTTATGTTTCATTGGCCATTCTTACATATTTCTGGTTTTCTGGAACCTTCAAGCTTGATGAGTAGGTGTTTTATCCCATCACCATCTTCCATTATAGTATCCAAATATTTAATGGCATTAGTTAAAGCCTTATCTAATTCTACTATGCCAACAAACAATTTCTTTTAAGAATATCTTTCTTGGCTTCAAATGATTCAATTATAGTCACAAAGCCATCTCTTAATATATTTTCATTGTTGAATCGATAGAAGAGAATTAAGAAGTTATAAAAGTAGGCTTCAGGATCTAGTAAGAATACTGGAGTTCTTATAATAGCTGCACACAGTGCCATACCTAGGTACTGTGCAAACCGTGCCCAGGGCCTGGAAATGTAGGGGGCCTGAATTCCGATGATGTTTTAATTTTTTTAAATATAAAAAAATTATTTCTTAATATAATACTTTAAATGTAGAAAAAAAATTCAATATTGGCATATTTATAGTACAGTAAATTTATTTATTTTATAATCAGATGTTAAAAGAAAGTAATTTTGGCCTATTTTTATTATTTAAACCTAATTTTAATGCAACAAATGGCGCCTCCGTAGCCAGGTGGGAAGGAGCAGCAGTGCATAGCACACGCTTCTTGATTAGACTGGGGTTCGAGCCCGTCACCACCAAATATGGAGGATGCGGAAAGGTCAGGGAATGACCACCGCATATCCCGGAGCAATATGGCCTTAGTTGCTAATGCTCCTAAAAAAAACAAAAAAAAAAAAAAAAAATGCAACAAAATCTCACAATAATGCAGATTCACATTTAAAGCTGTTTTCTTTCATCAAAAGACTATTCCATTGATGCTTATCACCGATGGTTTTCAACTGAGCATTGTTTCATCATTTCAAGAATTCGTAAATTTTTTTAATTTTACGAATTCCATCTTAAATTTTTGCGAGGGAGGGCCCTAGAAGTCTAGGTATGGCACTGGCTGCACAAGATCTTTTCCTTATTCTTGTCCCACTATCAATTAACAGTATATTCCAGTTATTTCTCCTAGCATCTATATCATTAATATCTTTATAAGCATCTTTATTACCATCATCATTATATGTCGCATTATTATGCTTATTATATACAGGTTCATACCACATAGCAAACTCAGTGTCATATGATCTAAATGAGGTGGACACATCATGTAACGATCAATCTCCAAGCCTGTAGAAATTACTGCAGTTCATATTATTTTTAATACGAACCTTTTGAAGATAATGCTTGTGCATACTGGCATACCTCTTGCCAGTATGCACAAGAGGTTTTGGTAGCATCGGCAAGCAGGAGGTAAGAATTAAACAGGTAAGAATTAAATTTCATTTTTATGTATGTATATCCGTATGTATTTACCTTAATTTATATTACAACCCTGTATAACCCTAATGTAATTTTAACTATAAAAATCCTTAGCTTAGATTCTCTAAAATTCACAATTAATAATTAATTACAAATGTTTCTAAACTGCAACTCTCTATTTTCTCTTCCTAACAGCCAATGTATGATCTGATGCTAGGCAGCAGTAAGATGACTGAAACGTCACCTTAAGTGTATAGTGGTTTGGACTATAAGCTTAATAAACTATATTATTAATCTCATGTGGTAGAAGAGTGGTTATTACAATTAATTATCATTTCTGCATTAATTCCTTGCCAAGTAAGAAAGAAGTTCACCTAATTAATCTGATAAATAAAAATAACTTCACTACAAAAACAAAAAGATATCAAAATCTAAAAAAAATTAAATTAGCAGAGTTCAGAAGTCATGCCTGTACATTAGAAAGGTTGCTCATATAAGCCAAAGATCACTCACTCCTGCACTAGTCTTCAAAACTTCAATACAGTCTTCAAAACTTATGTTCACAAGAATAAATCAATGTAAAATCTCTGAAACTAATTCCACTTTTCTTCAAAAACAGGCAAAAGACTTTCACAACTGATAAAATTGACTTTTGCCCAAAACAGTGAACAAAAGTGAGAAAAGAAACTAGCCTTGCAGATTTTATAAATTTATAAAGTAGCTGCATTCAATACTTTTCTCTTTACCCTCACCCCATAATACTATAAGCACTATAAAAATAAAATATCACATTCATAATGGCAATGGATAATTTAAAAAAAAAAAAAAAAAGTATTATTAACATCATATCCTATTTTCAGATGTTTATTATGCGGTCACGAACAGATATTTTTCTGTTCTAAAATACGCATTATATGAAAGCTGCTTCATGATATGATTTTCAATATTTTATTTAGCAAAATAAACAAAAATATAAAGTAATTTTTTGCCTTGTTTATAGCAACTGAATGCATTACTAACCTGATGTTGCCTTGAGGAAAAATCAAGTCTTCAGAAATCATCGGTGACTTCTAACTTTATCATCAACTAGACACCTGCAATCACTATCAAAGAATACTCTTGTAAAAGGCTTTTACATTATATTTCACTCATATATACATTCAGTGGCCCTTGAAATATAACCACCCACCTAGTAATATGCAGTGCCTAACCAAGAATGGAAAAGTGCTTGAGCATTCCATGTCATAAATGCCACAAGATCATGAAACACATCCAGAGATATGGATATGTCTAATACGTGTAGAGATATGCAGCCATGGCACTGGCAGAGCCTCTTACACTTGTACTACAGTGGCAAATAGGGATTGAGATGATTGGGTGGGATAGCATTAAGGAGAGGTAAGAGAGAAAAGCAAAGTCCACTGAATGTTCTGCAAAATTTATCTGCATACATCTGGCCTGGATGCATAATGCAGTGTCCTACTGTACGATGCTACCACTTTTGGAAAACAGGAACAACACTGGGTATGCTTTGTGCACAAAAATCTTCAAATAGTTCCCAGCTGTCATATGCAGCTTCGCTTCTCTCATAAGACTCAAATATTTTCAACAATTTCTAAGGCCATATCACTACTGCACCCTCCAGCAAGGTCTGAAGAAGCAAGTCTGCCTCTTGTGTTTGCTACATATGGTGCAAAAGGAAATGTGATTCATCAAGATAAGTACACCTTTTCAAGTTATCATCTGTTCAAACACAATGTTCTTGGTACTGTGCTAGTCATACTTGTTTCACCACATCCACCAAAGTACACATTACATTATCCTTCAATAAATGAGTCTGAACCACCAAAGATTTTTTTTTTTTTTTTTTTTATTCAGGGGGCTCTACTGTCACTGACCTAATGGGCACCCCCGTAGCCAGGTGGGAAGGAGCAGCAGTGTGTAGCACACGCTTCTTGATTAGACGGGGGTTCGAGCGCGTCACCACAAAATACAGAGGATGCGGAAAGGTCAGGGAATGACCACCGCATTTCCCGGAGCAATATGGCCTTAGTTGCTAATGCTCCTAAAAACCAAATAACAAACAACTGACCTAATAACGTGCCATCCTTTCTTCATCCATAAACCAACTTTCACTTTTCCCATATCATTTATGATGGCTAGTTTTCTTTTCCTGATTCTGGCCATCTTCATATCAACTCAAAATAAACCAATCAGACATGCTGTTTCAGAGATCAGGGCAACTACCCTCCTAGCAGTAACAATCATTTTTGGTTCCTTACAAGTCAAAACATTTGCCCATGCTTGTTACAATTACCAGTTCATGAATGTTGCACACATTAACATAGCATGAATGCTGCAAGCAGTGGCTAAGTTTCTTCCATCATACAGGAACAGTTCAACTTTGGTTCAATCTCAGTTCAATTTATTTTTGGAGGGTGTCATATTTCAATAGCCAATGAGTTTACATAATAGATATAAATATAAAGAAGAGGTCTAGGTTTAAGAAAATGGGGCACAACCATAAACATGCAACAATCTAGTTAATACAACTTCAAGCAGAATAGGCAGCACTGCTCTTCAAGACTGTATTGTGCAGAAAATATCCATGACATTACAGCCTGTAAACTGATCAGCATATAATTTGGCCACCATGTTCTCATGCTGTTAACTGACATGCAAAATAGTGTCAAAAAATTGTCATCCAATGTGATAATATAGCAGTTTTGCCACTTGTCACTCATTTGGGGAGGTCTAAGTTTGAATCTCACAAGAGATTAAAGGAATTCTTAAACGGCTTTCAACTGGAGGATTACCCTGACTTCTGACCCCCTCTTAGCATAATTACATCACACATATTGCTTTCTCTGCATAAAAAAAAAAAAAAAAGCCGAATTTTCTTTTTCACCCTAGGCATTACTTTTCTTCTAAATAGCTACCAACTACACATCTCAAATCTGTCCCACCATATTGGGACAGATTTGAGAATATTGTTCCCACATTTGAGGTGGTGCCTCCAAACCACCCACACTCCTCAAGAGGGCAGAGAGGTTAATTAATGACCTGTTTCCACTCTGTCTCATTGTCAGTCAATTTCTGCTTTGTACCTTTTCTATATATTTGTCCACGGGTACTGTTCAGAATGGCATCTGTAATTTCACAACTCTCTTGTAAACCAATAAAAACATGTACCTCAACCAGTCAACATCCAGCACTGTCTAACCCCAAACTCACAAAACTAATCTTTCCTCTTCCTTATTTGTCCCTTCAACCCACCTACACGTGTTTTTTCCTGAAAATTAAAATCTACAGAAATTCAAGTCTAATATCAAGAAGTATCCTCAGGAGTAGTATGGAATAGGGGCCATTTTTGCATAAGTTTTTCAGCATGCACAACATGAACACTCACACTTATATAGACATAACAACAAAACCATATGGCCTAATAGACCTGGGGCCAGTTCTGATATTATATCAGAACTGGCACTAGGTCTATTAGCACTCTGTGCGAGATTTTTTGGTGCGCTTTCTCCGACTTCCTATTCGGAAGATCGCAACTTGAGATTTACAGCAAATCAATGAATTTGCATGGCATTTTGCGCCCCCTAAATTTTGGCACCCAGTGCGGCTACACTGCTTGATCACCCCTGAAGCCGACCCTGTGTTCTATATAAATAACAGAAGCCTTTAAGTGTCCCCAAAGAAAGATTGTTTGTTTGTTATTTGGTTTTTAGGCGCATTAGCAACTAAGGCCATATTGCTCTGGGAATATGCGGTGGTCATGCCCTGACCTTTCCGCATCCTCCGTATTTGGTGATGACGGGCTTGAACCCCGGTCTAATCAAGAAGTGTGTGCTGCGCACTGCTGCTCCTTCCCACCTGGCTACGGAGGCACCATATGGCTGATGATGATAATAATAATAAGAGGGGCATTCAGTAAATTATCTATCTACCTATAAAGGAAATGAGATAGAGGTAAAAATTTGTTTTTATTTTTCAATGTAACTATCCTGAACGTCAATACACTTGTTCCATTTTGTTGGCAATGAGAAAATACCAGAAAAATAAAATGCTTTGTCCTATCCATCAAAGAATGCAGAAACAGCAGACTTCAGTTCATTACCAAAGCGACGTCCACGCAGCTTTTTCTTGAGGTGTTAAAACAGGAAATAGTCACTGCAGGCCAGATATGAACTGTAAGGTGGATGGGTAAGTTCTGTAAAGTCAGTCTCTCAAAGCAGCAGCAACAGTATGTGACCTGTGCACTGGTGCATTGTCATGAAGAACCAGCACATCTCCGGAAATTTTTCCACATTTTTCCTTTATGACATCCCTTAGGTTATGACTCTCCAGTGATTGTCTGCTTGTGTTCCAAGTAGTGAATGTACAAAATTCCCTCAGCATTCCAAAAAGTGGTGGCCATAATCTTGCCAGCTGAATGTAGTGTCCGAAATTTTTTGGGTGGGGGAGAATCCTTGTGCTTTCATTGCATTGATTCTTGCTTGGTCTCATGATCCCAGTTCATCACTGGGATCACGAGACTTTCATCACCCATAACGATTCTGGAGATGAAAGTTTCAGGTTCCCTTCCATAAAGCTCTAAATTTTCCTCAACGCCATACTCTGAATTGCTTCTGCACAGGGGTCGGAAATATGGGGACCCACCTTGCACTGACCTTAGTCATTGCCAAATGTTCATGGAGGTTGGTTATACCTGTTCATAAAGATATGTCACATTCTCTAGAGATTTGGGACACCTTTAAATGTCTGTCATTCAGCACAAAGGTTTCCACAGCATGGCACATTTTTGGAGTAGTTGCTGTTTCAGGCCTTCCTGGATGTGGATCATCTTCGATGGACTCTCTAACTCACTTGAATTATTTTCGCCAGAATTTCACCTGGTACTCTGAAGGTGCCCTGTTGCCATACATAGCAACCATTTTTTCATTAATTGCTTTTGGCCCACTTCCTTCTTCAGTGAAAAACTTTATGACCGAATAGCTTGAACTTGAATGCCCCCTCGTAGCTTGAACATTCATATGATTAAGAATTATATAATATCGGTGTAGATACACCATAGTTAACCCATAAATTTGAACTACGTATGTAGTGTAAAAGGCATTGTTTTAATAGTATCTCATATTGTGGGTGCCTTCACAACGAGATAGCTGGTATTGCACTACTTCAAATAAATACCACTTCTCTAGTAGAGAAGACTACTGTTTATTTTCAGAGGATACCACAGAGAAGCATTATTTATTTGAAGCAGTGCAATACCAGCTATCTCGTTGTGAAGGCACCCACAATGAGATACTATTAAAACGATGTCTTTTACACTACACGCGTAGTTCAAATTTATGGGTTAACTATGGTGTATCTACACCGATATTATATAGTTAATTACCAAAACCCATAAGGATTATGCCTTGTGCATTTCATTTTCAAAAAATGATTAAGAATTTAAAAGGAAAATGAGATAACTAACACAAACATTGGCCAAAAAAAAAAATAGACCTTTACATTAAGACAGTCACAGACAGAAGAAATGCAAATAAATGTGAATAAATGCAAAATGAAACTCAGAGCCTACTCTGATGTGGGATGATGACATGTTGCCTCATTGAATATAAAGACTGCACAGGCTGTTCATTGTAGTAATCTGAAGCCAGAATGGGAAAACACACAATATATCAGACTTTAAAAAAGGTCTTATTGTGGGTGCATGCTTAACAGGGGTCACAATTCAAGAAACGAAAGATATAACTGGTTTCTCAAAAGCATCCATTCTGTACATTCTCATTCCAATTGAAAATTGTGTGGGTTTTAAATGACTGGAAAGCAAGTGGTTCTTTCACATCTCAAAGGCACAAATGTGGCAGAAAACAATATTTCAAGAATGAAGCCAGCATACTCTAAGCAGTTGTGTACAGAAAAATTGGTGATAGTAATAGTATTCGCCATATAGTTCAAGGAAGCTACAGGCTTTTACTGCACTGACAAAAAAAACACAACCAAGTGGATAAGAAAACCCAAATTATACACTTCCCTCCTCACACAGGTATATAGACCTTTGAATCTATTCAAACTGTCAGCCTCAACTACCCGGAAGGGCAATTTATTCCCGCTATCAACAACTCGCTGGCTAAAAGAAAACTTCCTACAATCTACTCTAAACTTCAAGCCATGTAACTTAAATTTATGATCCCTAGTTTTGGAATTGTTTAGAATAGTGAGAATACCTTCATTAATTTTACTAATCCCTCTCAGAGCCTTATAAACCTCCATCGGGTCACCTCTGAAGTGCCTGGCTGCCAAGCTCTGTAGCTCACACAATCGGAGTCTTTTGTCATATGGTTGTCTTTCTGCTGATCTCAGCAGAAGAACAACTTGTATGAGTTGCCCATCTTTGGACCCTTTCAAGAAGATCAATATCTTTTTTTTAGATCAGGTTTCCATACTTGAGCACAGTATTCCAAATGTGGTCTTGCAATTGCCTTATACCAGTGGTTTTCAACCTTTTTTTTTAATAACAGCACCCCCTAGGTAATTTATTTTATTTTACGGCACCCCTACCATATTGTACACCATTTTATAATGAAATAAACATATAAATTTAAAAAAATAATATGTTTAAGTAACTTAAACCCAAATTACGTGGCACCCCTGGAATGTTGTTACGGCACCCCGGTTGAAAACCACTGCCTTATACAGTGGAATTATGACCTCCCTATCCAGTGGTGAGCTGGTAAATATTTAACCAGCTCGCTAAAAAAAAAAAAAAAAAATACAAGACCAAGAATACATGTTGTGGGTGTATATATATATATTTATTGTAAGTTTTACTGATTTAAAACAATTTGGAACACAAAAATTTCAAAGAAAAATAAAATATTAATTTTTTTTTTATTGTAATTTCCATATAGCCAATTGATTCTCAACAAAATGTTTTTGTTGACTTTTGCTGAGCTTTTGTATCCTTAGCCAATCTATGGTTGAGATTCAACCATGATATAACAACTGGAGTTGCATCCCAATCCACTAACTCTTTTTCCAATAAATTTATCATCATTAAATCTAATATGTGATCTACTGTTAAACTATTTCTCAACCTCATACAAATTATGTTCATTAATTCTAGAAACATGAAATCTTTAAAAGATGTTGAGCATGGGAATATCATTACCTTAAGAAGAAGTGGCCCATGCAAAATTAAGCAGATATTAGTTGAAAATAATATTCGTGTAAAATTGCTAGTGGAGATAAACCCTACACAGGCTGCTGTGTAGGGAAGGAAGTGGGGGGGGAAGGAAAAGCACAAAGGGTTCAGAAATAAGCGTGCTCCGGCTGGATTTTCCGTGTCACCATACACAAGCTTATCACCCAAATGCCCCTAGCCATTGTGGATTGAAGTGCTCTACAGTTTATAGTCCACTGTCATTTTAACAACCACCTCACCAAATTCTTGAAAATTTAGCAATCGGCTCATATGAGTCTGTGCAAACCAGCTCCAGCACACCACTTCCCTATCTGTACAGGATAGCATTCAAAAATGCCCACGACGCTGTGGGCATTCCTGGCTGCTTGTTTACACTGTTCAGAAAATTTCATATCTGCCCATATTGTAACTCCCATATCCCTATCCTCCTCCACTATTTTTAATTCAGCCCCCCAAGTGTATAATTTATTTGTGGGTTGCTATTCTCCAAGCATAAGACCTTGCATTTAGAAGCATTAAAACATAGCTGCCAACCTTTAAAGTTTGTTCAAGTCATCCTGAAGGAGCACTACCCAGAAGTGCGCATGTCACGGTCGGTGCAGCCACTCACTGATACAGCTCCTGTTTTAATAAGGATAATTATTGGTATTTATAGCATGTATACTGTTCACTATCAATGGAGCCCTTAAGAGAAGATGAACAAGAAGATACAACCAAGAGCTGCCGAATGTCACCAGGTAACTATTTATTAACATTTGAATAATTAGCATCAATTACAACAGTGCTAATATACAAGACAACCTCAAGACAGAACGCACCCGGACAAGGCTACCTAATCCAAGGGCTAAATCATCCTGTAGCCTGTGACTAGACAGTATGGTATGCGGCTCAACTAATCCTATTGACCTATATTCCCCAGGATTATTTCCCCGTTCGTTCATTAAGTAGATCGACGCCGTCACAATCAAAAACAGGTGCTCATAAAGCATTGATAACCTTGACGTAGCACTGATTCTTCTACCAACCCACAAGCTAAACAAGAACGAACTAAAAAAAAATGCTTGAGAACGAAAGTAGCCTTGTGCAGGCGAAGTTTTTTACTGCTCCTGGAATAGAGAAGTTTTTTCTGTTTTATTAGCTTAAATTGGCATATTAACTTATTTTCTAGAGTAGCTTTATATTCCTAGTTACGATACTTAGTTTAAAGTTTAACTTAGATAGAGATTTTGTAGGTATTACTTAGTATCGGTAAGGGTATCAAATCCATGTGCAAGTTGCAGCTCTGCTAAACGAAAATTTTTATCCATATTTAGCCGATTTATTGACCAATTGTTATATCAAATTATTTTCTATAAGTAGCTTATAGACCTAGTCAGAATCCTTACTTTATTCTGAATTGAGACCATGAGATTTGGAAGTTAATTAATACTTAAGTGTCCGTAGATTTACCGTTCATAACTTGCCGCCATTGTTATACGATAAAACGTTACATCCTGAACTAGATAGCATAAGCTTAGTATAGTATAGTATATAATATAATATTGTCAATTAATCAGTAAAATCTATTAATCTTGTTAAATTTCATTGTCAATTAAATTGTACTTTTTAACTAAATACATATAACAACTTAGATTACAAACGTAACTTAATTAATACATACCTTGAGTACTGTATACAGATCTGGAGGCCTCATTTTAAGAAGGATGTAGAGGCCTCCAGACCTGTATACAGTACTCAAGGTGGGGCCTGACCACTGCCTTATACAAGGGGATAATCACATCCTTATCCCTGCTAGAAAACTTCCTGTATATCATTGACAAGACACTATGAGCTACTCTTGCAGACAGTCTGCACTGCTCAGAAAACTTCATATCTGCCTGCACAATTGCCCCCCAAGTCCTTTTCGATCTCTACCACTGTCAGTGTAGTACCACAGAGTTGATACATCACTATGGGGTTACTGCTTCCAATATGTAATACTTTACATTTATCAATGTTAAACCTTATTTGATATCAGGGAAAAGGAGGTGATTGTCCCTCTGTAGAAGGCAATGGTCAGGCCACGCCTGACCATTGCCTTCTACAGAGGGACAATCACCTCAGCCCATCTGCTCAACTTTTCTAGATCCTGTTGCAGCAGCGTACTGTCATTAGTGTCCTTAACAACCCTGCCAACCTTCGTATCGTCTGCAAACCTGGACATTAACTTTGATATACCATCTTCAATATCATTTATAAATATAGAAAACAACAATGAACCCAACACTGAATCCTGAGGGACACCACTAATAACATTAGTCCACGATGAGCAGTGTCCATTGATTACCACTCTGTCTTCTCCCATTCAATCATCCCTTTATCCATAGCAGTAATTTGTGCAGCAGTCTTTCATCTGAAACAGTATCAAAAGCTTTTCTAAGATTCAAATATATGATATCAAAGTTATTCTCTGCATCCAATTCCTTTGTTGACACACATCATAGTATCCAATGAAATTGGTCAGGCAAGACTTTCCTTTAACAAAACCATGCTGTGTCCAAACTGTAACTGAAGTCTTGTCTAGATGATCCTGCAGTGCTTCTTTAACCAGTGCCTCCATTAATTTCCCTGAAACAGAAGTTAAACTAACAGTTCTATAATTACTTGTGCCGCGTTTTGATCCTCCTTTGTGAATTGGGGTCACATTTGCACCTTTCCAGTCTAAGGGTACCTCTGTACTTGTTGGAACAAGTACAGAGAAGGGCAACAAGATTAGTGAATGGAACAAAGGGTTGTTCTTATGAAGAATGGCTTAAGTTTTGCAAATTACCAATTACCTCTTACCAAGAGAGACTTAAGTTCTGCAATTTGCAGAACTTAAGTCTCTCTTGGTAAGAGGATCCCCTTCATACCCCCTCACTAATCTTGTTGCCCTTCTCTGTACATGCTCAAGCAAATCTACATCCTTCCTAAAATTGGGCCTCCAGACATGTACGCAGTACTCAAGGCGTGGCCTGACCATTGCCTTCTACAGAGAGACAATCACCTCCTTTTCCCTGCTAGCAAAATTCCTATAAATCATTGACAAAACCTCATAACCTGCCCTGGCAGCTTGTCTGGATTGCTCAGAAAACTTCATATCTCACTGCACAATTACTCCCAGGTCTTTTAATTTTCTACCACCTTAAGTGTAGTACCACACAGTTGGTACGTTTCTCTGGGGTTACTTCTATCCATATGCAGTACTTTGCATTTGTCAAGGTTAAACTTCAGTTGCCACTTCTTAGCTGATCTGCCCAAATTTTCTAGATTCTGTTGCAGTAGCACACTGCCATTACTGTCATTAACAACCCAGCCAACCTTCTCGTAAACTGTAACATCTGCAAACTTCAACAATAAGCCTGATATACCTTCATCAATATAATTGATAAATATACAAAACAATGGACCCAACACCGAACCCTGGGACTCCACTAATAACCTTAGTCCATGAAGAGCAACACCCATTGATTACCATCCTAAGTCTTCTCCCACTCAACCATCCTTTTATCCATTGTAGCAACTTACCCTTAATACCATTCTGCCCTAATTTGTACAATAGTCTTCCATGCACAACAGTGTCAAAAGCTTTCCTGAAATCCAAATATATGATATCAAAATTATTTTTTGCATCCAGTTCCTTTGCAACCACATCATAATATCCTATCAAATTTGTCAGACAAGACTTCTTGCTGCAGTCTTGTCTAGATGATCCTGCAATGCATTTTTAACCAGTGACTCCATTATTTTACCTGGAACAGAAGTTAAACTAACTGGTCTGTAATTGCTCGTGTCACCCTTCGATCTCCCTTTGTGAATTGGGAATACATTTGCCATCTCCAGTCCGTGGGGACCTCCCCTGAGCCCAAGGATGCTCTCATAATTATGGCTAAGGTTTGCTTACTTCCTTTTCTGCCTCCTTTAATATAACTGGATAGATCCCATCCACTCGAGGTCCTTTCTTATGTTTAACTTCAACGATTTCTCCTCCACTTTGCTCTCAGTTATTACAAAATCATTAAGCACCCTGCTACAATTTGATAACCTTCTGCCATTTTCAAACCTTAATAATTCCTCATGTGTGAATGTAGATGCCAAATATTCATTCAATTTGTTTGCTATCTGAGCAGGATCATCAACAGTCGAACCATCGATATCAAGTGGACCAATCAGATTCATCCCCTTCCTTTTAGAGTTTATATAAGTAAAGAAATCCTTGCTGCTTTTCTTAGCATCTTTTGCCAAAGATTTCTCGTAATGTGCCTTCGCCTGCTTAACCTCCTTTGTGACCTGATTACAAACTAGCTTATATCTGCCATAGGTTTCTGAGTCACTTGATAATTTATATGCATCCCATGCATTTTTCTTCTCTGTCACAAGTCTCATTAGTTCATTTGATAACCATTTAGGCCTAAACCTTGAACAATATTTCTTAATAGGTATGAAACTTTTAGTAGCTTCCACGATTAATTCCTTGAATGCTTCCCACTTAGAATTTACTTTTGGTAACAACATCAGTTGATCCCACTGTACAGAATTTAAAAACTGTCTGAGACCACTGTACTCACCTTTACGGAAGCAAAAACCCTTCCCTTTACCCCTGCTGGTAATTATATCTTTAAGTAAATCCCACATCAGTACACTGTGATCACTGCCACATAGTGGTTCCTTTATCTGCAAATTCTTAATACACGAATGATCACTGCTGATAACCAGATCAAGAGTATTACCCTCTCAGGTTGTCTCTCAAACATGCTGCTGCAGAAAACAATCATCCAATAAATCCACAAAAGTCTTATTAGTGTGTGAGTGACCAACCCACAAGTTCCAGTCAATATCTGGGAAGTTAAAATCCCCCATTATAAGACATTCTGATTTACTAGCCCACTCTATTTCTCTGTACAATTGTTCACTGTACTCATTCGAGTCATTAAAGCCTATAACGCACTCCTACTCTTATTTTTGCTTTCGCAGTGCTTATGTCACACCAAACTGATCAACAGTGCACTGTTCATCTATATCAATTGGATGCACTTTTTTTGATTTTATGTGTTTCTTAATTAACAGCATGACACCTCCTCCCTTCCTATCCTGTCTATCCTTTCTGTACAAATTGTACTCCCCAAATTCCAATTCTGCAGTCCTAATATCAGTGTGACACCACATCTCTGATATCCCAACAATATCCGCCTTTGATGTCTTGACCAACACTTCAAATTTATTTACTATACTTCTAGCATTGGTATTCATGCACCTATTCCTAGTTACCCTGTCACATCCCATATACCCACCTGTTTCACGATGACTGCCATTAATCTCTGAAACACCCAAATCCCCCGCTCCAGGTTGCTACTTATTCTAATAGAAGTTGTGCAAGAATCACCTTCACCTCTGCTTACGGCTACTTTTAACCTTTAATCTGTGAATCCCCCCCCAAGCTAGCAGTTTTCCAACCCACCTAACACTGCCTCGATAACATCAGTAAATATTCTTGCACCCTTTCTATTTAAGTGTATCCCATCCCTTTAGAAGCAGTCTCTCCTGTTAACAAGCACAGACCACGCTGAAAAAACATTCTACACCTTGAGCCTTGCACATTCCCTCCAGGGCCGAATTGATTGACAAGGCTCTCATCGTGTATTCCCTCCTATCATGTCTGGGCAGAATTGCAGACACTTTCAAATTTAACCCTAACTCACGACTTTTTTTGCAACATTGACCTGTACTTGTTAAGTACATCTGCAGATCTCCTACTCTTAATCTCTTAAACGTGTACAACTCGTAAACGTGTACAACAATATCACCTTTTGTGCACTTAAAAGATGATATATGCTTTACAACATCATCAACTTTTGCCCCTGGCAGACATACCCTGCTCCTGTTCCATCTATTCTTTTTATACAATATATTCCCCGTCTCCCTGACAATAGAGTCACCAACAATAACTAGTTCCTTTGGGACCAGCGCATTCTGCCTTGGAGATTGCCACTGTGTTGCCTGATGCCCAGGAGTGAGCTCTAGCGTTGAGTTAGGCAGCTGAGAGCTTGACAGGCCCCTCATATTAATTTCTTCAAGGGCATCTACCCTACACCTCAAGCTCTCATAGACACCCAGTAGAACGCTGAGTTGATGCCTAATTTCTAGACACTCTCTGCACCTGGCACACACAAAGGCATCCTCCTTGGCTAGATCATGTTCTGTTCCAGCGAGTTCAGCAAACATTTCATAAGTTGCACATTTTTTTAGGCTGTGTTTTAGGCCCCCCCCCTCAGTTTAAAATGTACGATAGATGTGCGGAAGTTTGCCTTTAGCCAGCGGGTAGTTGGTTGGTGGAACAGACTTCCATCCTTTGTTGTGGAAGTTGATAGCCTAAATAATATTAAGGCTGAGCTGGACAGGTATTTGGAACGAACAGAGGGGTGAAATGGGAGTGGGTTTTTTTTGTTTTTTTTTTTTTTTTGGCTGATGCTGCATAATCTTGCTTTTTTCCATCGTGCCTCTACTAATGCTAATGCTAATAACAGTAAGTTGGGGTGCCAGGGAAATGCAGTACAGAAAGAAAGAAATGAATAAATGCCAGAAGAATGACCGAGAGTATGTATGAGTGTGTGAAAGAACAAACTAAATGTTGAATCTAATTAGTAACCCTAGTCTTATTTCTTTCAATCTAGCTTAACATTAGCTATTAATATGTTAAGCTACACTATACAGTAAACCCCCGCTATTCGCGGTATCTGTATTCGTGGTTTCGCGTATTCGCGATCGCCGATTTAATATAAAATGAAACCTAAAAAAATGTGAATTTTAAAGCGCCGTGAATATTTTCCGCCATAAAAAAACATGGGCGTGGCTAAAATTATCTTTCCCGGTCAAAACAGCACTCAGTGGGTGGGGGGAGAGGAGTGGCAAAATTGCGAGCGTGGATGTTTCTCGCTAATCCTTGTTCAGTATGTGTTATGTACTTGTCATGGAAGGTTTCGTCGTTTGCTTTTAATTTATATGTTTAGAAATTGAATAAATTTATCAATTTATAAATTGATATGCTTACAAAAATGATAGATATACCGTTTTGCAGTGTAAAACAGACTTTTATCGAATGTGTTAACGGAAGAAAGTGACTTTATTGTGGACAAGTTCTTTCTAACCCCTACAAAAATATGGGCCGACCGGGCTAGCCGGGTGGCTAAAGTGTCTGCCTGGCAACCCAAAGGTCGTGGGTTCGATTCCCGCCTCGGGCTTGGATCAAAGTACTGCAAAAAACTTGGGAGGTGCATTATGGCCACAGAAGCCTATGCGCCAACAACTGCCAAAAAAAAAAAAAAAAAAAAAATATGGCTATGAATAACAAGAGAAATGTGAAAATATCAAAGAAGGTGATGACATTAGTGAATAAAATTGAGTTATTAGATAAAATTTCTAATGGTGAAAGTGTCTCCTCAGTGGCAAAACATTATAAAATCAATGAGTCAACGATTCGATCAATCAAAAAATCAGAAGAAAAAATCCGCTGTAGTGTCTGTGAAAACGCGCTAATTGCTTCAAAAATTTGCTCTGTAACTCGTGATGTTAAATTAGAAAAAATGGAAAAAGCTTTAAATCTGTGGATAGAAGACCGAACTCAAAATAAAATTCCGTTAAGTTCACTCATCATTCATGAAAAGGCAAAACTCCTTTATCAACACTTTAGCGAAACTGGTGATAGCACTGGCGGGATAAGTTTTTTAGCTAGCAAAGATGCTGGTTTGAAATTTCTAATAAATATTACATTTAATATTAAATTGTTTCTTATTTTCATTTCGATGCTATATGCTTGCATTTCACAATGTGCTGTCATATTATGAAGTCATATACATAGTCGTATTATGAAGGTACATATAATACATACATAGACAAAATTTTAGACTAGTTTTTCTTATATGTTTCATACTTTGGAACGGAACCCCTTTATTACTATGGGAGCCATAACTCAGTATTTGCGTTTTCGGTATTCACGACATTTCTCAGGAAGGTAACCCCCGCAAATAGCGGGGGTTTACTGTATACCACTAAATTCCCCTTAGTGTGAGAAAGAGGAAGTATGTGTGAAAAAAAAAAAAAAAAAAAAAATATATATATATATATATACACACACACTTTGCTGCTACTTTATTAGGTACACCTACCTAGTAGTGTGTTGAGCCTCCTTTAGCCTTCAAAACAGCTTTAATTCATCTAGTCATTGATTGAACAAGATGCTGAAAACGATGTGCAGGAATGGAGTACCATGCAGACAGGAGTGTGTCATGCAGTTCTTTGAGATTTGACGGAGGTATAATCCTGCAGCGAACAGCCCTTTCTAGCTCATCCCAAAGATTTTCAATAGGGTTGAGATCTGCAGACTGAGTGGGCCACTGCAGCAAAGAAAAGTCATTGTCATGTTCCTGGAACCATTCCATGGTGATTCAGGCTTTGTGCACTGGCAACGTGTATATATTATCCTGCTGGAAGTAACAATCTGACTGAGGATAAACTGTCAACATGAACAGATGCGCTTGGTCGGCAATGATGTTTAGGTAAGATGTGGCATTCACATATGAATCTATGGATATCAATGGACCCAACGTGTGCCAAGAAAACATTCCCCACACTGTAACACTGCCCCCATCACCTTGCACAGTAGTCATCAAACACGAAGAGTCCATGGATTCAGTTGTTTTCGCCAAATTCTGAGCCTTCCATCAACATGATGCACTAGGAACTTCGACTTGTCACACCAAACAACTGTTTTCCAATCCTCGATAGTCCAGTGCTGGTGTTGCTGTGCCCACAGGAGGTGTGTTTTCTTGTTCTTCATTGATAACAAAGGTACGCGATGTGGCCATCGGCTGTTGTAGCCCATTCGTGACAAAGTGCGACTAGTGGTCCATTGCGATATTTTGTTCTGCGCACCAAGGTTGTATTCTGACGTGATGTGTGACATTGTGGTCCATCTGTTTGCTTACACAATTCTAGCCATCCTCCTCTGACCTCTCTCATCAACAAGCAATTTTCTTCCACAGGAGTGCAGTTGAGAGGATATTTTCTGTTGGGTGCACCATTCTCAATACACCCTTGAAACTGTGGTGCGTGAGAAGTTCAGGAGAACAGCCGTTTCAGAGATGTTTTGTCCAGCACGTCTTACACCAACTACCATGCCACGTGCGAAGTCCGTTAGATCACTCCTTTTCCCCATTCTTGCTATGGTTTGTACACTTAACTGATACTAGAAAGGTTGTTCTGCTGCATTTATATCCACAACTGTGGTCATGTGACTTGCAATGTTGTGGGACAAACCATTTGTGTGCACAGTAGGGGTGTACCTAATAAAGTGGCAGCACAGTGTATATGTTGTGGATTATTAGTGGAAAAAATTTCCTGTCCCCTCCATTCTTCCCTTCCGCTGGATTGACTGGTGGTCACTTGGATCAGTATGGCCAGCTGCCTATCTAAGCAGATATCATGCCGTAGCTACCTAGCCAGCATGGTGTGGGAGGCTGACACTGGTCAGTAGGAATTAACCCTGGCCAGTATAGGACAGAGCACCATACAGGCACTCCAGAATAAAGATCCTTTCCCCTATGATCCTTCACTCCTACCACCTAGGTTGGTTGTTCTCTCTCCACCCTTCCCCCAACCTGGGTGGTGCTCTCCCCCCATCAACTGGTGAGTCAGCCCACTGCCTACTATGACCTCCCACCCTCAGAGCAGAATGGGCATCATAACCTGGGGGTCCCCTTTCTATCCTCCCTTTCAACCAGGTGGGTGCCTTCACTACTGATCCCCCTCTTTCTCTCTACCACTTTAACCCCCTCCCACTTCCTATCTCCCAACTACTACCTTCTAACTTTCACCTAGGCGCCTCCGTAGCCAGGTGGGAAAGAGCAGTAGTGCGTAGCACACGCTTCCTGATTAGACCGGGGTTCGAGCCCGTCACCACCAAATACGGAGGATGCGGAAAGGTCAGGGAATGACCACCGCATATCTAGGAGCAATATGGCCTTAGTTGCTAATGCTCCTAAAAACCAAATAACAATCACCTTTTTTTGGGGGGGGGGGCTCTTTCTGTCTGTAGCCTTGGCTACCACAGGGTTCACCCTGCCAGTGCTTCATACTCCCCACTGCCTGGCCCTCCTCATGGCACTGGTCGGTAAATTAGGGGATTTCTGTGTGAAAACAATTCAAGGAAAATTCAAAACAAAACAATTAAATTAGAGGTTTCTGTTTGAAAACAATTCACACAGAAACCTCTAATTTACCGACCAGCGCCATGAGGAGGGCCAGGCAGTAGGGAGTATGAAGCACTGGCAGGGTAAACCATGTGGTAGCCAAGGCTACAGACAGGAAGAGCCTCAAAGAGAAAAAAAAAAAAGGTGAAAGTTAGAAGGTAGTAGTTAAACAAGCCCCTACGCTAACAGACCAGATGAACAACACAACCCACACTAACCTACATAAATCTGGCCTTTACAGAGTTTTGTATTCAATGATGCAGAGTTTCTCCAAACTCTGCATCACTGCTTAATGCATTGTTTGGAGAAACCTCCAGAGCCGCATTACAAATAATACTATGTAGTCCACTTGATATCAATGCTTTAACTGTTGATGATACTGCTCAGGTTGTTGACAAACTGAATATGTATTTTGTATTTACATTCACACAAGGAATTTTTTAGGGAAGGGCAAGCCTTTCCAGTTTATCAAACTCTAACAGGGAGCTAAATGATTTTGTGATAACTGAGAGGAAATTGTTGAAGCAAAACATGAAAATTCCTGGGGTGGATAGGATCTATCCAATTATATTAGGAAGGCAGCAAAGGAGTAAAGCAAAACTTCAGCCATAATTATGAGATCACCTCTGGATGCAAGGGGTCCCTACAGACAGGAGATGTGCAAATGTATCCCAAATTCACAAAGGAGGATCAAAAGGTGACTAGTAATTACAGACCTGTTAGCTTAACTTCTAACATAGGGAAAACGAAGACATCACTGGTTAAAGAAGTAATACAGGAACATCTAGAAAAGAACATAATTTGCAGTCAAGGCACGGATTTGTAAAAGGGAATCATATCTGACCGATCTGACTGGATATAATGATGCAGTAACAAAGGAACTAGATGCAAAAAAATTTTTATCATATACTTCGTTTTCAGGAAAGTTTTTGATACTGTTACACATAAAAGACTGCTGTACAAATTGGATAAATGTGGCATTAAAGACAAATTACTGCTGTGTATAAAGGGATGGTTGAGTAGGAGAAGATAGAGACTAGTTATTAATGAACAGTCTTCATGGACAACTGTTATTAGTGGAGTCCCCGAGGGTTCAGTGCTGCTGGGCTCATTGTTTTCATCAGCATTAATAAAAGGTATACCACGCTTAATGTCTAAGTTTGCGAATGATATGAAGGTTGGCAGGGTAGTTAATGACAGTAATCAACATAAGCAATTACAACAAAATATAGAAAAGTTAGACAAATAGGCCAAGAAATGGCCGTTGAAGCTTAACAGTGACAAATGCAAGGTACTGCATATGGGTAGCAGTAATCTCAGATAAACTTATTGTGTGGTATAGAAGAAAATGAAAAAGACCTGAGAGTAATTTTGCAGTTAGATATCAAACCAAGCTGGCTGCCAGGACAGCTTGTAGGGTTTTGTCAATGATATACAGGAATTTTGCCAACAAGGATAAGGAGGTCATTATCCCATTATACAAGGCAATAGTTAGGCCACATCTTGAGTAATGCATAAAGGTGCTGTTATTTTGCTGTTTGGTTTTTTTTTTTTTTTAATAGCATTAGCAACTAAGGCCATATTGCTCCAGAAATATGTGGTGGTCATTCCCTGACCTTTCCGCATTCTCCACATTTGGTGGTGACGGGATCTGAACACTGGTCTAATCAATAAGCGTGTGCTACGCACTGCTGCTCCTTCCCACCTGGCTACGGAGGCACCAGCATAAAGGTGCCTCAGTAGCCAGGTGGGCAGGAGCAGCAGTGCGTAGCACACGCTTCTTGATTAGACCGGGGTTCGAGCCCGTGACCACTAAATACAGAGGATGCAGAAAGGTCAGGGAATGACCACGCATATCCCCCAGAGCAATATGGCCTTAGTTTCTAATGCTCCTAAAAACCAAATAACAAACAAACAAACAAACAGCATAAAGGTCTGGAAGAATCATTTTAGGAAGGATGTAGATCTTCTGGAACAGGTACAAAAAAGAGCAACAAGATTGGTGAAGGAAACAAAAGTGTGATCTTACCAACAAAGCTGTCAGTTTTGTAAATTGCAGCACTTGGAGACTAGGTAACCGCAAGATAACCTGATTGAGGTGTTTTAAGGATTTGAATGGATTGAGAAAGCTCAATACTGATAGCATTCTTCCTACTGCTCAGGCAACAACAGGTGGAAGTGGGTAGGTTAAATAAATTATTCAAGGAAGTACTACAGAAACTACTGGAATGGATGGATAGGTGATTTGTTTTTTTTTTTTTTTTGTCTGATACTTTATAAGCTTGCGTCATTTGCCACAACTAATACTAATAATACGACTGCTAGTTACTGTGTCATACTAATGCAGTGGTTTTCAACTGGGGTGCCATACCATTATTCCAGGGGTGCCACGCAATTTGGGTTTAAGTTACCTAAACTTTTTTTTTTTTTTTTTTTAATTTATATATTTATTTCACTATAAAAAGGTGTATGGTATATTATTAATTTTGTGGTGATTTATAATTGATGTGAGTGATCACTTAATTATGACCACCCTGCCTATGAAAACAATGTAACCCATTGACCATCAGTCGCCCTAAGTAGTATAGATAAAGTGTCAGTGGTTCAGTAGCCAGAAAATTCCAACCGTGATGAGTAAAAGGAAGGATTTATCGGACTTCTATAAAGGGCAGATTGTGGGTGCTCGACGAGCTGGTGCCTCGATTTCCCAAACAGCTGAAATGGTGGGGTGTTCGAGAGCTGCCGTAGTTAAAGTGTACCAGGACCGGCATCAAAATGGTCAAACAACAACCCAATGGAAAACTGCAAAGTTCAGCAAAAGCTTGATGTTAGAGGTTAGCGCCAGGTCTGACAACTCGTACGGGTGAACAGGTGCAGCACTGTTGAAGAGTTGACTACCCAATACATGGACCAACCTGAAACAATATCTGGCATGACATAGCCTGATTGGCTGGTATAGCCCATATGTGCGTCGCACACTCGCACATATGGGCTATACCATCAGACGATCCCTACTGCATCCTCTCCTAACCAGGGTTCACTGGCATAAAAGATTTGCCTGATGCAAAGAGCATGCAAGTTGGACTTAGAAAACTGGAAGAAGGTGTGCTAGTCGGATGAGTCACATTATTTACTCCACACCATGGATGGTCGTGTAAAGATTTGGCATCAACAACATGAGGCTCTTGATCCATCATGCATGGTATCAAAAGTGCAGGCCAGTGGAGGTGGTTTTATGGTGTGGGGCATGTTTCATTGGCAGGAACTTGGAACCCTGGTGCATGCGGAACAACATATCAGTGGTCTCTGCTATCGTCAACTGCTTGCTGACTGTGTACACCCCTGCTATGTTACACTTTTTCCCAAATGGTGATGGTGTCTTCCATGATGACAATGTGAGGAGCCATCAGGCACTTGTTGTGCAAGAACGGTCTGAGGAACACAGTTCTGACTTCCAGCATATCGATTGGCCTCCGAACTTCCCCCGGTATCAATCCCATAAAGCACTTGTGGGACACTATGGAAAGGCATATCAGGCGTCTGGATATACAAATCACTTCCATGCTTGCATTGCTGACCGCATTACACACAGCTTGGTTGGCCATACCTCCCGAACGCTTCCAACATCTTGTTGAATCAATGCCATGTTCGATAGCTGCTGTACTGAGGGGCAAAAGGAGGCCCTACGAAATATTAGGCAGGTTGTCATAATTCAGTGATCACTCAGTGCATATAATTTGTATTATGAATTGTAATTTTGTTTATAGTTATATTATTGTAATAACTATCATATAACATTTTTTTAATATTAGATATATATATATGTATATACAGAGAGAGAATCAAATCTAACAGGCAGAAAATTGAGTAGGGGTGCCACAAAATAAAATAAATTACTTAAGGGTGCCATTATTAAAAAAAAAAAAAGGGTCGAAAACCACTGTACTAATGTAATAACAAAAAAGCAAGTACTTACTTTTGAATATTATTTTATTTATTTTTATTTTTTCAGATACGCTAGAACGTCTTCTCTAAAAGTAACATAGTCAATGAGAAAAGCTATTCAATATTTTTGAATTTTGATTCAAAATTGATTTGATTTGAATTATTCAAGATTCAACTGCATTTTCAGAAATGCAGTTGAATCCTTATCATATCTTGATCACTTATATTTCCAATTTATAAATCCTGGTTTACTACTAGTAGAGGTAAAGGAGGAAGGGACTAACATTTCTTTTATTCCGAATTTAAATTAATAAAAATCCAAATACTTTATACCATTCTATTCCATAATGATCCTTGTTTACTTTGCTGGTCTGGCGTGAGTCGTATATAATTATTCGTTACTACTGTAGTACCTATGAAGTCCCAGTTTGGGATCATCATGCCGGAGCCTGCAAAATGTAATGAAATTGTCAAATATACTTTACTGCAAAATTTAATTAAAATTTAACCCTAACTGAACAAATTAAAAAACATTTAAAAACATATTTAGAAATATCAAATATGCAGAAAAGTAATAAATAAAAAAATTTAAAGGCTTAACTAAGAAATACAATAAATAAAAAACATATACAGGCATCCCCCGTATAACATGGTACTTCTACAACACGGTTTTGCTCTAACACGATTGATAAATTGCGGCAATCCTCGCACAAAATGGTACTTATATAACATGGTTTGAGAATTGCGGGAAAACTCACATAACACAGTATTTTTGAGCTTTTGTGCTGGGCTGCTATTATGTTAGATGTAATTTTCAACGTTTCCATTCCTTTTTTGTGAATCCCTGCTGTTGACTCACTAGTCGTTATCGCCATCGTGATATTTTTCCAAAGCAAATTTCTGGAGATCCACACCATAAAACAATAAAAACAATTTGCGGCTTCTAGTTTATTGGTCTTTTTTTTTTTTTTGGTTATAGAATTAAAAACAGTGGAAATGATAAGCAATTAATAACAAAAAACACAAGTTGCTGTTGTTGTTGTTGTATGCACAAGTTGCAACAAACACGATATGCCATGTGAGATACGGAGTAATGAGTTTCTGAAAATTTATTTGTTAATCAAATATAAATGGGTAGTAAACTCAATCTTCTTGCATTTGCTATAGTAACGATAGCTGGAATTATGTGGGTTTTCACATTATCATGGTGAAATGTGTCTTGTCTTCCATGAAATATTCAATCATATAAAAAAACATAAATAAATTTTCAGAAACTCATTACTCCATATTTCACATGGCATATCGTGTTTGTTGCAACTTGTGCATGCTGTGTTCTTTGTTATTAGTTGCTTATCATTTCCACTGTTTTTAATTCTATAACAAAAAAAAAAAAAAAAAAGTCAGTGAACAGAAATATCAATTAGTTAGTATGTACATATTACAGTATGTATTAATTAAGCTATGGATGTAAGCATAAATTTATTTTTATTTTGCTAACAGGAAAATATTATTCCAATTTTCAAGTAACTATTAACTTTGTTAATTGGTAAGGTAATAAAGTTAAATTTGTGCTTTATATCTTTAAAGCGGGGGGGGTCCACCATATTTTGTTGGGAGATCCCTGGGTTGGGAGATTCTGTACTATTGAACTTGTGCTTGTTTGAGACCATAAAAAATTGTGATTTCGAAGCATGCAATTTGTGACTTTTGAAGAGAGCAGAAGGCACGCGAAATCTAGATGCTGCAGAAAAGATTGTGCTTAGCAACAATGAAGAGGAAGAAAATTAGATGAATGTACATTATCTGACATATGGAAGTACTGTGGCTCAGAGGAGAACTGAGGGGGCAGTTGCCTTCTGAATCACAGCCTTTTAAAATGCACTGCTTGCATGATGTTTGTGGAGCATTCAGGTACGGGACATGATATTGCCATGGGGGATGTCTTTGTATGTGCACGATGCAAGGAGTGTATCAAAATCAGGCAACAACTCAGCGTTGTTATGGGCCTATATGAGAGCTTGAAGGACAGGGTGGATGCCCTCGAAGGAATTAAATTGAGGGGCCCATCAAGCTCTCAGCTGCCCACATCAACGCCAGAGCTTGCACTTGGTTATCACGCAACACAGCGGCAACCCCCAAGGCAGAATGCGCTGGCCCCACAGGAACTAGTAGTTGTTGGTGACTCTATTGTCACGGAAACGGGGAATATGCTTTGTAAAAAGGATAAGTTGAACAGGACCAGGGTATGTCTGCCAGGGGCAAAGGGCATTGTAGAGCGGATATCATCTTTTAAGAGCACAAAAGGTGATACAGTTGTACACGTTGGCACTAATGATATCAAGAGTAGGAGACCAGCAGAATTACTTAACAAGTACAGGTCACTGTTGAAAAAAAGCCGTGAATTAGGGTTGAATTTGAAAGTGTCTGCAATTCTGCCCAGCCACGATAGGAGGGGCCAGAAGAAAGGGCCAAGGACTGAACTCTGCGGGCAGCCTTTATTCACAGGGAGTATCAATTCCTGGAACCTTGTGCATACTGAGACACTTCTGTCTGTAAGGTAGCTGTTTATTACCTTATAGAAGTTTTTGCTGATGTTATCGAGGCAGTGATAGGTGTGTTGGACACATGCTAGCTTGGGCGGATTCAGAAACTAATAGATTAACACTAGCTGCATGCAAAGTGGAAACAGTTCTTGCACTGATTCTATTGGAATGAGCAACAGCCTGGAAAGCAAGTTGCTGGGGATTTCAAGAACTGCTGGGAGTCATCATGAACAAGTAAATACATTGAAAGCACAGAATTCGTGGGATACCTGGTTCCTGGGCAATGCGACAATGTCGCCCCTCTCGCTAGTGGACGAATCCACAGCTTGGCAGGAATATATAGGTGCACAGCACCACTGCATTCACATAGACAGTAATTCGATGTCAGTATGGATAAACATCATGAGTTAACCAACTTTGAAAGAGGGATGATAGTGGGTGCCTGGCACATAGGTCACTATCACGGAGGTGGTACAGAAATATGCCATTTCCAGAATAACATCTCATAATGGACGGTGCTGTGGGTAGAGAAAGGCGGTGGATAAACGTGACCAACGTCTGTTGTTGTTGTTGTTAGGTTTTTAGGAGCATTAGCAACCAAGGCCATATTGCTCCAGGATATGCGGTGGTCATTCCCTGACCTTTCCGCATCCTCCGTATTTGGTGGTGACGGGCTCGAACCCCGGTCTAATCAAGAAGCATGTGCTACGCACTGCTGCTCCTTCCCACCTAGCTACGGAGGCGCCACCGACGTCTGTCTTGCATTGTTTCGGCAAACTGGAGAGGGACAGTGACACAAATCGCCACCAACTTTAACGAGGGAGGTGCCAGAAATGACTCCACAAAGACCATCAGGTGATCATTAGCCGCAATATGTTACAGGAGCCACAAACCCACAAGAGTCCATTGTTAACACCACGAAACAGGACTCCGCCTCAACTGGCAAAAGAACATCAGTACTGGACCTTGGATGACTGGAGACAGGTCTCTTGGTCCAATGAGTCCAGTTATTTCGAGAGGACAGGTGGGAACGTATCTGGCAGAAACCGCACGAAGGTATGCACCCGTCATGTCAACAAGGAACTATTCAAGCAGGTGGACAGTCGGTAATGGTCTGGTGCATGTTCAACTCGCACATGTTGGGACTTCTGGTACATCTAAAAGTATCTCTGAATGGTCCAGGTTACGTGTCCATCCTTGCAGACCATCTGCATCCCTTCGTGGTCATTGTGTACCCTCAGTGCAATGGACTCTTCCAGCAAGAAAATGTGCCTCCCCACAGGACCATGGTGACTAGAACATGCTTCGAAGAGCATTCCGCACATTTTACCACCATGGATTGGCCTCCCTGTTCTTCAGACATGAACCCTGTGGAGCATCTTTGGGATGCTGTGGAAAAGTTTGGTGGAGCTTTGGATCCTCCATCCAGGAATGTGACAGAATTATGAACAGCGGTGCAGCAAGAATGGATAGAAATACCTGTGGAACGCTTTTGTGGACTAGTGGATTTAATGGCTCACTGTGTGACTGCCCTTATCCGGGTGAAAGGCGGGCCTACCCGTTACTAGGTAAGTATCCCATAATTTGTCCACTTAGTGTACATGGACTGTGTTAGGGTAAATTAGAGTAAGAACAGGTGCATGTATACTTGCATGTACACCGATGCTAGGAGTATAGTAAATAAATCTGATGAATTTGAAGTGCTGGTCAAGACATCAAAGGCAGATATTGTTAGGATATCAAGAGTCCTGGTGTCACACAGATATAAGGAATGCAGAATTGGAATTTGTGGAGTACAATGTGTACAGAAAGGATAGACAGGATAGGACAAAAGTATATCAGGATTAATGTCCAAGTTTGCATATGATACAAAAGTTGGCAGGGGTGTTAATGACAGTATGCTACTGCAAGAGGATCTAGAAAAGTTGGAGAGATGGGCTGAGAAGTGGCAACTGAAGTAACATTGACAAATGTAAAGTACTGCATATGGGTAGCAGTAACCCCAGAGAAAGGTACCAACTGGGTGGTATTGCACTCAGGTTACTTGGGAATGAAAAAGACCTGGAGGTAATTGTGCAGTCATATGAAGTTTTCTGCGCAGTGCAATCAGGCTGCAAGAGTACCCCATCGTTTCTTGTCAATGATATACAGGAATTTTGCTAGCAGGGATAAGGAGGTGATTATCCCTTTGTATAAGGCAATGGTCAGGCCACCCCTTAAGTACTGCATACAGATCTGGAGGTCTCATTTTAGGAAGGATGTAGAGCTGCTGCAACAAGTACAGAGAACTGATGAATGGAACAAAGGGTTGCTGTTACCAAGAAAGGCTTAAATTCTGCAAACTGCAGCAACTGGAGACTAGGCACTGCAAGGTGATCTGATTGAGGTGTATAGGACCTTAAATGGTTTGAGCAAGTCGATGGCATTCTTCCTCTTGCTTAGATTACAAACCTGAGAGGACATTCAAATTGAGGAGAGAATTGTAGAACAGATGTACAGAAATTGGCCTTTAGCCAGCGCATGGTTGATTGTTGGAACAAACTTCCATCTGTTGTGGTGGAGGTTGACGACTTAAATATTTTAGTTCAAGGCAGAACTAGACAAACATCTGGAGTGAATGGATGGGTGAAATGGGAAGGGGTTTTTTTTTCTAAAAAATAAAGGAACCACTAGATTACTTTATTTATAGATTCATAATCTGTTTATCTGGAGTGATCATCTGTTGATGTGGGATTTACTTAAAGATATATCTATGGTCAAGGGCAAAGGGAAGGTACTTTTCTTTTGTAAAGGTAACTACAGTGGTCTTAAATACTTTTTAAATTATTTTCATTGGAATCAGTTGGTGACATTCTTTGCAAAATCAGGAAACTATTCAGAATTGATTACAATGCTTTTTGTACCAACTAAAAGATACTGTTCAAGGATAAATGCTAAATGGATGTCAGATGAACTTAAGATGGGTGGTAGAGAAGGGAAATGCATGGGATGATTATAAATTACCAGAGGACACTACAGTAAGCATAAACTGGCAAACAGTCACGTGTCAAGTCACTAAGGATGGTTAACCAAGCTAGAGAAGATGAGGTCTTTGACTAAGACTGCAAAAAAAAGTAGCAAATAATTCTTTGCTTATGTTAACACTAGAAGGAAAGGGATGAGCCAAATTGGACTGTTATATTTGAATGATATAACTATTGATGATCCTGTTCAGGTTGCTGACAAACTGGATAAATATTTTGCATCTAAGCAACTTCTTTTAG
This sequence comes from Mastigoproctus giganteus, assembly GCF_048544385.1. NCBI lineage: Eukaryota > Metazoa > Arthropoda > Arachnida > Uropygi > Thelyphonidae > Mastigoproctus > Mastigoproctus giganteus. The sequence continues at coordinate 124,735,986 of NC_143579.1, read as the reverse complement.
TGTGATTTTTGTTCATGCAAGAATTTTTTTTAGCAAAGTGAAGTGCAAAAAGGATATGTGTAATAGTTTGTTTGTTTGTTTGTTTGTTTTTTTTTTTTTTCAGGAGCATTAGCAACTATGGCCATATTGCTCCGGGATATGCGGTGGTCATTCACTGACCTTTCCGCATCCTCCGTATTTGGTGGTGACGGGCTCGAACCCCGGTCTAATCAAGAAGCGTGTGCTACGCACTGCTGCTGCTCCTTCCCACCTGGCTACGGAGGCGCCATGTGTGTAATAGGACCAGAGTATGCCTTCCAGGGGCAAAACTTGATGATTTTGTAGAGCAGATATTATTACTGCTCAGAGCAGAAGAGTTACTGCTGACAATCAATCAAGAGTAGTTTTCTCTTATTGCCTCTCTAACATGTTAGTGTAAGAAACTGCCATCCAATAAATGCAGAAAATTTCTGCTAGTATGTGAGTGATTAATAGACAAGTTCCAGTCAATATTTGGAAAGTTAAAATTCCCATTATAATCAGCCATTCTGATTTACTGACCTGTTCTATTTGTCTGTAGTCATTCATTATACTCATCATAATCATTTGGCCTTTAATTGACTCCTAATCTAAATTTTTGTTTTCCCAGTGCTTATTTCACATTTAGAATAAAATACTACCTTTTGTAGTAATTAAATAAATCAAATGAAACGGGCTCTTATTCAGTCTAATAGATCGAACCAGTATTTATATGTCTTTTCCTTTCCTTTTTTACCATTAGCAAAAAAACCAAGGCCACAATTTCTATTTCACCGGGTAATGGGATCTTAACACACTGATAAAATAGCTCAGGCTGTAGACAGCCCTAAAGCCAAAGGCAGTATATCTGTACCAGTTCAACTGATGATGGAATTGCACACCTGTAGCCAAGCAGTTGTCCACAATCATTACAGCCAAATTGTTGATGGAAACCAAGGCCATATTCTAATGCTGTTATAAAAATTAGTTAATGCAACTCACTCAACAAATAAAGCTAATTGCTGTAGAAGTCAACAAATAAAGCTAATTGCTGTAGAAATCACATCCAGATTCACAATCTGCATAAAAGAATTAATTTAAAAACTTAATTTCCTTTTACATTTCCAAAAACTTGTTGACTTGTGCAATCAGATATAATAACATGATTTTACACTGTTCTTACTGTATTCACTTCAAATATTTTCTTATTTTTTTTATGAAAACCCCAAACGAGAGGTATTAGAACCTATAGTACTTAGTACTGTGCTTTGGTTGGAGGTTGAGAAGACGAAAGAAGATATTTGTTGACATTAGACTTGAACTTCTGTAGACTGTAATTTTCAGGAAATATGCATGAAGGAAGGTTGTTCCAGAAAACAGCAGTTGAATGAATATACATGGCAGATGAAAAGTTGGTTCTGTGAGTTTGAAGTTGGACAGTAAACGGATGTTGGCTGGTAGCAGCACGAGTTCAGACTGTTTTGAAAGAGAGAGAGAGCGGGAATTATAGAAGCCAATTCAGAAGAACAGTGCCCATGGAATTATCTGTAGAAAAGCCGTATAGAATGAACAGTACGTCTATGAGACAGCGAGTGTAGAGACTCTGTTAGAGAGGAGTCATTAATTAACCTAACTGCCCTCTTCTGAATAGAATCTAGAAGCCTGAGAGAGGTTTTGTGTTTTATTCCATGGTAGGGTGGATTTGCGATTTGTACACAGTGAACAGCTGATTGGAAGAAAAGTAATGCCGAGAGCGAAAGAGAAAACCAAGTTTTTTAGATGCAAAGGAAGCAATATTTGTAATGTGCTTGTGCCAAGAGAGATCAGAAGCCAGGGTAATCCCCAAAAGAGATATATCATTTTGCCTAGAAATCAGAGTGTCACCAAAGATAAGCATACGAGCAGAAGAATCCTTTTTACGAGATAAGACAAGACTGAGTTTTAGAAGGATTGAAATCAACTAAGTTGTCTTTGCCCCACTGGAAAATTACCTGGAGATCAGCATTTAAGGAATTAGTAGTGGATATTTGAGAAGTTGAAGCTGATTGAGCAGGGCAAGGTTTCTCAAATTGTAAAGTGGAAAGCAATGTGCTATCATCGGCAAAACTATGGATAGGATTTCCAGTCAATGGAAGAAGGTCATTAATATACAAGAGAAAAGAGTGGGGAAAAGAACTGAACCTTGATGGACACCGGCATTAGTGGAGAAGTTAGAAGACAGAGAGCCATCTACCATCACCCTGAGTGAGCGATCAGAGAGAAAACTGGATAACCAATTACTAAAAACAGTTGGCAAACCATAAGATGGAAGCTTGTTTAGAACACCTTTAGGCCAAACACGTTCAAAAGCCTTTGAGATCGTCAAGAGCAACTACTTGTGTTTCACCGAACCTTTCCATTGAATTAGTCCATAAATAGGTAACATAAGCCAGAATATCACCAGTGGATCGACATTGACGGAATCCATACTGGTGATCGTTGATCAGACGGAAGGTTTCTAGGTAGTTTAAGAGTTGGCGGTTAATTGATTTCTCCATTACTTTAGAAAGAGTAGAAGTAATTGCAATGGGATGATAACTGGATGGGAGGGATTTGTCATCCTTTTTAGGAACTGGCGGGACATGAACAAATTTCCAAGCAGAAGGAAAAACACCTTTGGAATAAGAAAGTGAAAAAAGGTGGCAAAGAATTGGAGTAAGTTCAGAAGCACAGGTTTCGAGAAAAAGTGGAGAAATACCATCAGGACCTGGAGCTTTAATAGCATCCAGATTTGTCAAAATCCTTTTGACATCTTTTTGACGGAAGACCACAGCAGGCATTGAATGGAGCATGTTGGGAATGGCGGGAGGTGTTTTACCAAGATCATTAATATTTGAGTTGGAAGAAAAATGAGATGCTAGCAGATCTGCTTTATCCATGGCTGAAGTGAACAGAACCACTGGTTTTGAAGAGATGGGAGCAGAAACGGGCAAAAATTGCGGCCAATAGCTTTGTCAAGAAACCAGAATGCTCATCTACCATTAGGGCAAGAGGCAAGTTTTCTACTCTTAGCCTGTTCAAAATCTAGTTTGGACTGATTAATAACTGCTTTACAATTGTTGCGAGCTTTGGTATAGGCAGAAAATGAAACTGAAGAATTGGAAACAAGCCAATTATGATATGCAACGTTCTTCCCTTGAACAGCCTTGGCACATTTATTGGAAAGCCAAAGTTTAGGTAAAAGACGAGATTTTAAAGTGGAGTGTGGAATAAAGGATTCCATTCTTACAAGAATAATTTCACTGACACGATCTGAGCAACGTTGACATCAGAAGTTTTGAAACAGTAATCTGACCAAGAAGAAGGAGAAAAGAAATCTTGCAGGTCATGCCATTTTTCATTCTTGTATTGCCAAACAATATGAGGTTGGGAATAGCCATGAGATAAAGGCTACTCTGGAGAACAGACAATCACCAAGTTGTGATCTGAGGTGCCTAAAGGACCACTCATTTCGACGGTGTACTTAGAAGGGTTGTTTGTGAGAAAAGATCAAGTATGTTGGTTAGGATTGTCCGGGATTCTTGTAGGTAAATGAACAATCTGTGCAAGGTCATTAGTAATTGCAAAAGCATCAGCATCTTGACCAGCTGGGTCGGTGTGACTAGAAAACGGAAGCCAGCTGGTGTTGTTAACATTAAAATCACTAAGGAAAATTACCTTACTGTTAGGAAGCCCCCCCCCCGCATACGCACTACTAGGACTCCCTCCAGTTACTATCTGGCAGAGAAGAGGTAGCAAGACATTGGCTGATCCACAAGCCTCCTAAAGTGTTACCAATAGGTTCGGTCTGGTTCGGTACTAACTAGCGGTTCGGTACTAACTAGCGGCTGGCCTGCGAACACCATTTTAGAGTTGTACCCTCAAAATGTAAGGAAGATTGGATCTCGCCATGATGTTCATCATAACCTCAAAATCATCAGTCATACTGCTTGATGGAAGAGATGGAGAAGGGTTGACTGGAACTTAGCTCTGGAGACTAAACATGGGTTCCACCTTCAAGCCTCCAATAAGCAGAGTTGTGATATTGCACCGGTTGATAAGAGTCATCTACCACCTAGTATTGCCTGGTAACAGAGAGGAGCGGTATTCCTCCATGTGGTGTGGGCACCACACCTCGACCCCTGCTTACGTTGGTTCACACCTGAGTGGTCATCCACAGTGTGCTTGTGCATGGAGGTTATACCCAGGATTACTAAGAGTCCCACCATTGTGAAGATGCAAGCAGAGAATTTGGCTGTCACAGACCATCCAGGCTTTGCTGAAATTGGGTCCACTTGATTTGACTGATATTTGGGTGAATGTCACCCAAATATCAGTTCCTTTAGATTCATATATTTTAACAGATTACATTTTAGACATATATTTTAAGAGATTATAAATCAAAGTCAGAGAAGGGGAGGAGAAGAATTTACTCCATGATTATCAGCCGAGGCAATCACAGTTGCACAGTGATCAGCCATGACCTACACACGTAATCACTCTGGAAGGAGAACCAGGCATCACCTGGTCTGCATGCACTGCAGCCAAGAATCCTGATATTCACATACAAGTTCAACTGGACAGTTCCAGTAATCCTCATAAATTCAGGTCCAATGTGCACAGATAAGGATTGAGTTGCACATTACAGTACATAGCCATGCTATTTCAGTGCTTTATGAGACAGTGCATTGATTTTAATATTGTCCAATGTATTTTCATTGCAAAAATTTACAAATATCCAACAGAGCAACATCCTACCTACAACAGACATGTCTGTACCATGCTTTCAGACACTGTCTGCAACAGATGTGCGGAAATTTGCCTTTAGCCAGCGGGTGGTTAATTGCTGGAACAAACTTCCATCTGTCGTTGTGAAAGTTGATAGCTTGAATAAATTTAAGGAGGAACTGGACAGGCATTTGGAGGGAATGGTGTGATTTTTTTTTTTTTTTTTTTGGCTGATGCTGCATAAGCTCATACATTTCCTTTCGTGCATCACATGCCACTACTACTACTACTACTACTACAATATTTATAGGTTTTCACTGTTGCTACACTGCTATTTCACAGCACAATTACCTGCTCGGAGGGGGTGGGTCTATAATATTCAGCACAGCCCTTCAGTGAATTTGCACATGCACAGCTCGTTCCCTGGAATTCAGTGAAGTTATTAAAACTTCACTTAGGGAGTATATGATGAGAGCCCTGTCGATCAATTCGGCCCTGGAAAGATTGTGCAAGGCTCAAGGGGTACAATTTTTTTCAGCCTGGTCTGTACTTGTTAACAGGAGAGACTGCTTCTACAGGGATGGGATACACTTAAATAGAAAGGGTGCAAGAATGTTTGCTGAAGCTATCGAGGCAGTGTTAGGTGGGTCGGAAAACTGCTAGATTGGGGGGATACAAGGACTAATAGATTAACAGTAGCCACTGGCAGAGGTGAAAATGATTCTTGCACTGCTTCTATTGGAATGAGCCGCAGCCTAGAAAATAAGATGCAGGATATCTCAGAGACTGCTGGGAATCATTGGGGTACAAGTAAACACATGGGTTGTGTTAGGGTAGCTAAGAAAACGAACAGGTGCATGTATACTTGCGTGTACACCAATGCTAGGAGTTTAGTAAATAAATTTCATGAATTTGAGGTATTGCTCAAAACATCAAAGGCAGATATTGTGGGGATTTCAGAGACGTGGAGTCACACAGATATAAGGAATGCAGAACTGGAATTTGGGGAGTACAATGTCTACAGAAAAGATAGACAGGATAGGAAGGAAGGAGGGGTTATGCTATTAGTTAAGAAATACATAAAATCCAAGGAAGTGAAGCCAGTCGACATTGCTGGACAGTGCAGTGTCGAGTCAGTTTTGTGTGACATAAGCATTGGGAGATCAAAATTGAGAGTAGGAGTGTGCTATAGGCCTAATGACTCTGATAAGTATAATAAGAAACTGTACAGGGAAACAGAGTGGGCCAGTAAATCAGAGAGTCTTATAATGGGGGATTTTAATTTCCCAGATATTGACTGGAATTTGGGGGCTGATCACTCACACACTAGCAAGGCTTTTGTGGATTTATTGGATGATTGTTTTCTACATCAGCATGTTCGGGAGGCAACTAGAGGGAGTAATACTCTTGATTTGATTATCAGTAGTGATTCTTCATGCATTAAGAATCTGCAGGTAAATGAACCACTAGGTGGCAGTGATCACAGTGTGCTGAAGTGGGATTTACTCCAAGAGGTAACTACCATTAGGAGCAAAGGGAAGGATTATTGCTTTCGTAAAGGCGACTACGATGGACTGAGACAGTATTTAAGTTCTATACAGTGGGACCAACTGATGATGTTACCAACAGCAAATTCAAAATGGGAAGCATTCAAAGAACTTATCTTGGAAGCTACTAGGCTTTACATACCAACCAAGAAATATTGTTCAAGGTTTAGGCCTAAATGGATGTCAGATGAACTAATGAGACATATGGCAGAGAAGAAAAATGCATGGGATACATACAAATTAACACGTGACCCAGAAGCCTATGATAGATACAAGTCGATCGGTACCCAAGTTACAAAGGAGGTTAGGCAGGCGAAAGCAGATTACGACACATCTTTGGCAAGGGATGCAAAGAAAAACAGCAAAGAGTTCTTTACTTATGTAAACTCTAGAAGGAAGGGGATGAATCAGATTGGTCCACTTGATATCGATGGGTCAACTGTTAATGATCCTGCTCAGGTAGCTAACAAACTAAATGAATATTTTGCATCGACATTCACACATAAGGAGCTATTCAACAAGGGGAATGCCAGAGGTGTATTCAACTCTGGCAATAAGCTAGAGAATCTTGTAATAACTGAGAGTAAAGTGGAGGAGAAATTGTTGAAGATAAATACATTTTTTTTTTTTTTTTTGGTAGTTGTTGGCGCATAGGCTTCTGTGGCCATAATGCACCTCCCAAGGTTTTTGCAGTACTTTGATCCAAGCCAGAGGCGGGAATCGAACCCGCGACCTTTGGGTTGCCAGGCAGGCACTTTACCCACCCGGCTAGCCCAGTCAGCTGAGAGATAAATACAAGAAAGGCACCTGGGGCGGATGGGATCTATCCAGTTATATTAAAGGAGGCAGCAAAGGAAGTAAGCAAACCCTTAGCCGTAATTATGAGAGCTTCCTTGGACTCAGGGGAATTACCCATGGACTGGAGATGTGCAAATGTGACCGCAATTCACAAAGGAGGCTCAAGGGCGACAAAAGTAATTATAGACCTGTTAGTTTAACTTCTTTTCCCGGAAAATTAATGGAGGCACTGGTTAAAGAAGCACTGCAGGACAATCTAGACAAGACTTCACTTACAGCTCAGACACAGCATGGTTTTGTTAAGGGGAAGTCTTGCCTGACCAATTTGATTGGATACTATGATGCAGTCACAAAAGAACTGGATGCAGGGAATACTTGGATCTTAGAAAGGCTTTTGATACTGTTGCACATGGAAGACTGCTGCACAAATTGGAGCAGTGTGGCATTGGAGGCAAATTGCTGCTATGGATAAAGTGGTGAGAGGGAGAAGACAGAGAGTGGTAATCAATGTACACTGCTCATCGTGGACTAATGTTATTAGTGGAGTCCCTCAGGGTTCAGTATTGGGTCCATTATTGTTTTCTGTATTTATAAATGATACTGATGATGGTATATCAAGCTTAATGTCCAAGTTTTCAGACGATACGAAGGTTGGCAGGGTTGTCAAGGACACTACTGACACTATGCTACTGCAACAGGATCTGGAAAGGTTGAGCAGATGGGCTGAGAGGTGGAAAATGAAGTTTAACATTGACAAATGTAAAGTACTACATATGGGAAACAGCAACTCCAGAGCAATGTATCAACTCTGTGGTACTACACTGGCAGTGGCAGAGAATGAAAGGGAGCTGGGGGTGGTTGTGCAGGCAGATATGAAGTTTTCTGAGCAGTGCAGACATGCTGCAAGAGTAGCTCATGGTGTATTGTCGATGATATATAGGAATTTTTCTAGTAGGGATAAGGAGGTGATTATTCCCTTGTATAAGGCAATGGTTAGGCCACACCTAGAGTACTGTATACAAGTCTGGAGGCCTCATTTCAAGAATATGTAGAGATGCTGTAACGAGTACAGAGAAGGGCAACAAGATTAGTGAATGGAACAAAGGGGTGCTCTTACGAAGAAAGGCTTAAGTTTTGCAAATTACAGTGTCTGGAGACTAGGCACCAGCGAGGTGATCTGATAGAGGTGTACAAAGACTTGAATTGTTTGAGCATGCTCAATGCTGATGGGATTCTTCCTCTTGCTCAGAATAACCACCTGAGAGGGCATAAATTCAAATTGAGGAAAGACAGATGTAGGAGAGATGTGAGGAAATTTGCCTTTAGCCAGTGGGTGGTTGGTTGGTGGAACCGACTTCCATCCCTTGTCGTGGAAGTTGATAGCCTAAATAAGTTTAAGGCTCAGCTGGACAGGTATTTCGAATGAACAGAGGGGTGAAGTGGAAGTGGGTATTTTTATTTATTTTTTTATTTATTTTTTTTTTTTATTTTTATTTTTTTTTTTGGCTGATGCTGCATAAGCTTGCTTTCTTGCATCAAATGCCTCTATTAATGCTAATGCTAACTTATTTAGTCATTCAGTTCAATTACTGTTATTTCATTGTTAATATCGATTTAATTATGCATGATAGGAAACAATTTGTCATCATTTTGAGGGTTTTGGCATAAAGGTCTCCTGGGCTGTGTTGTTCATGGGAACTTCACAGAACTGGTTCATTCAAATGCAGAACCACATGATTTATCACAACATAAATATCTTAATAGCAACTTCAACAAGAAAATTTGGAAAAGAATGTGTGATAACATTTAACATAAATGATTGCTCACCATTATAAGCAATTTGCTAAGCAAAAAAAAAATCAATAAATCAATCAAGCTCATAAATTAATAAATTCTTCATTTGTGTAACCATCAAATTAAACAAACAAACAAAAAACTAAGAAACATGTATGTAAATAAAGAATTTATGTATATCGGACAAACTATACAAATATTCTCATTAACATTTTATCATCTTACTATGAGCTTTACCCACATCCAGGTTACAAAAAAAAAAAAAATGCTTACAATACTAGTCTTAAAGATAATCATGGGCTGATCTGCGTGCTGTGCAGGCTGAAAAACAGAAAATAACACATGGGGGAAAAAACCCAACTCCTTCCACCTGAGATCAACTAACTTCAAGCTTTTCTATTGCACGAAGATGATAATGACAATATCAAGATCAGCTCTGACTGAAGAGATCTTAAAGAATTCTTCTAGTTTCCAAAGGATGAATGCAAATCTCTCCAAACGAGTGAAAGGTAGAAAATGCTATTCAGTCACAAAAGAGTGATGTGGTATTATTAACAGAATTATTTATTGTCGTATTTTTTAATAAAATATGTAAAATACTATGTATATCCAGTATGACTAAACTTGGCTTTTATTTATTGGTTGTGGCTGTATCATTCTGTTATAAATTTGCAAATGAACCAAATGTGAATCTTGATATTGTCGTTATCATCTTCATCCAATAGAAAAGCAACCATAAAAATAAGGCCATTTTTCAACAGTGAAAAACATTAGTCTACAAGTGAGTGTATGACTATACAACTACTACAGTCATGTGTAAATTATTGACACTACAGTAATCACACAAAGTTTTAGGTGAGACTCCCAGTGATGCTTGACAATAAATACTATATACAGTAATCACCTCTGACTTGTATAGCGAAGCGAGCATGGCTATCACTGATATGCTATGAATATTGCACAGCACTATATAAATGACCCTGACTGAGTACTTTTAACAGGTGTTATTTTAACCGTACTAATTTATTACAGATATGAGAGCTGTTACTTTTCCCTTACTAATTTATTGTATTTTCTTATTTTAATCTATTATACTATTTTTTATATTACATAGTTTTTTGGGAGTTTTTTTGTGAAAAAAAAAAAAAACCCAAAAAACTATGTAATATAATATAATATAAAAGTACCATGCACAAGTTGCATGTTGAGAAGATGAAACAAGACACTTGTCAAAATTAGGATAACTAAGAGTAAGAACAGGTGCATGTATACTTGCATGTACACTAATGCTAGGAGTTAAGAAGATAAATCCGATAAATTTGAGGTGCTTGTCAAGACATCAAAGGCAGATATTGTTGGGATATCAGAGATGTGTCACACACATGAAAGGAATGCAGAATTGAAATTTGTGGAGTACAATGTGTACAGAAAGGATAGGAAGGGAGGAGGAGTTATGCTGTTAACTAAGAAACACAAAATCTAAGGCAGTGCATCCAGTTGACACTGGTGGACAATACAATGTTGAGTCAGTTTGGTATGACAAAAGCACTGGAAAAGGAAAAATTAGAAAGGGAATGTGTTACAGGCATAATGACAGATGAGTACAATGAACAACTATACAGGGAAATGAATGAGCCAGTAAATTAGAATGTCTTATAATAAGGGGATCTTAACTTCCCAGATATTGACTGGAACATGTAGGTTGGTTACTTGCATAACTTTTCTGGATTTATTGGATGACTGTTACTTACAGCACCATGTTCGAGGAGCAACCACAGTGAGTAAGAGATGAGACTTTGTGGTAGAGAAGTGATCTGGTTATCAGCCGTGATTATTCATGCATTAAGAATCTGCATATAAAGGAACCACTAAATGGCAGTGATCACAGTGTGCTCAGGTCAGATTTACTCAAAAAGATAACTACCATTAGGGGTAAAGGGAAGGGTTTTTGCTTTTCCATAAAGGTGACTACGGTGGCCTGAGATAGTATTTAAATTCTATACGGTGGGACTAACTGATGATGTTACCAATAGCAAATTCTAAATGGGAAGCATTCAAGGAAGTAATCATTGAAGCTACTAGGCTTTTTGTCACAACTATGAATTACTGTTTAAGGTTTAGGCCTAAATGGATGGCAGTTGAACTAATGAGACTTGTGGTAGAGAAGAAAAATTCATGGGATACATACAAATTATCATGTGGCACAGAAGACTATGGTAGTAATAAGCTAGTCTGTAGGTTAGACAACAAAAGGCAGATTATGAGAAATCTTTGGCAAAGGATGCAAAGAAAAACAAGAAAGAGTTCTTTACTTATGTAAACTCTAGAAGGGGATGAATCAGATTGGTCCACTTGATATTGATGGTTCCACTGTTGATGAACCTGCAATGGGAGCTAACAAAATAAATGAGTATTTTGCATCTACATTCACATGAAGAGTTATTCAGGGAGGGGAATGCCAGAGGTGAATTAAAATCTGGCAATGAGCTAAATGTTGTAATAACTGAGAGCAAAGTGCAGGATAAACTGTTGAAGACACCTGGGGTGGATGGAATCTATCAAGTTATATTAAAGGAGGCAGCAAAGGAAGTAAGCAAACCCTTAGCCATAGTTATGAAAGCTTCCATGGACTCTGGCGGAGGATCCCATGGACTGGTAACGTGCAAATGTGTCCCCAATTAACCAAGGGGGATCAGAGGGTGATATGAATAATTACAGACCTGTAAGGTTAACTTGTGTTCCAGGGAAAATAATGGAATCACTGGTTAAAGAAGCACTGCAAGATGATCTAGACGAGACTGCGGTTATAGTTCAGACACAGCATGGGTTTGTTAAGGGGAAATCTTATCTGACAAATTTGATGACACTATGATATGGTCACAAAGAAAATGGATGCAAAAAATAATTTTGATACCACATACTTGGAATTTAGATAGGCTTTTGATACTGTTGCAGATGGATGACTACTGTACAAATTAGAGCAGTATGGCTAATGTTATTTGTGCAGTAGCCCAGGGTTCCATGTTGGGTCCACTGTTGTTTTCTATATTTATCAATGATATTGATAAATATAGAAAACAACATAATGATATATCAGGCTAATCTCAAAGTTTGCAAATGATACAAAGGTTGGCAGGGCTGTTAAGGACAGTAATTGCAGTGTGCTATTGGATTCTGAAATGTTGTAACAGGATTCTGACATGTTGAGCAGATGGGCTGAGAAGTGGCAACTCAAGTTTAACATCGACAAATGCAAACTACTGCATGTAAATAGAAGTAACCCCAGAGAAATGTACCAGCTATGTGGTACTACACTTAGGGTGAAAGAAAATTAAAAAGACTTGCGAGTAATTATACAGTCAGATATTGAAAACTGTCTGACTTCAATCGGAACATTGACAAATGCAAAGTACTACATATGAGTAGAAGTAATCCCAGAGAAACGTACCAACTGTGTGGTATGATGGTAGAAAATGAAAAAGATCTGGGAGTAATTGTGCACTCGTATGAAGTTTTCTGACAGGGTGCCAGAGCAGGACATGGGCTATTGTCAATGATATACAGGAATTTTATCAGTAGGGAAAAGGTGATTATCCCTTTGTATAAGGCAATGGTCAGGCCACGCCCTGAATACTGTATACAGGTCCCAAGGCCTCATTTTAGGAAGGATGTTGAGTTCTTTGAGTATGTACAGAGAAAGGCAACAAGTTTGGTAAGGGGAACATAGGGGTCCTCTTACCAAGAAAGGCAGGTGTTGGAGAATAGGCACCTGCGAGGTGATCTGATTGAGGTGTATAAGGCCTTGAATTGGTGAAATTGGGTTCAGCACACTGAATTCCGATGGGATTCTTCTGCTTTCTGAGATTACAATCTGAGAGTGCATAAATTCAAACTGAGGAAAGACGGTTGTAAAATATATGTGGGGAAATTTGCCTTTAGCCAGGGAGTGATTAATTGCTGAAATAAACTTCCATCTGTCAAAGTGAAAGTTGATAGCTTAAATGAATTCAAGGAAGAACTGGACAAACTTTTAATGGGAATAGATGAGTGAAATTGTTTTTTTTTGTCTGATGCTACATAAGCTCATACACTTGCTTTCTTGCATCATATGCCTCCATTATTACTACTAATATGGCATTAAAAGCAAGTTGCTACAATGTATAAAAGAATGGCTGAGTGGGAGAAGACAGAGAGTGGTAATCAATAGACACTGCACTGTGTGGACTACAGTTTTACCCCCATATCCGCTGATTCAGTTACCTGCAGTTAACCACGGAAAAAAAACGAAAACAATTAACACATAATACTCGCGTGTCCAATACGATGCTTGCCTTTATATTTTACAACGTTGATTTTAAATAGCTTCCCTTTATTTTTACAATGTCACGTATGGTTTGATCACCAACATTATAATGGTTCTTTAAAGATTTAATGGATGCATGTTTTCAAACTTTTGAATAATTTAAAAATTTTGTTTAATTTGAAAGCACAACCCTTGCAGTTTCCCATCATTTTTGCGATATCTAAACAAAAAAAAAGTTACTATAAAAAAAAATCGCGACATCCCTGACATAAATAACAAAACAAAATTTTTTCCTTTTGCGGTGCAACGGAACACAACAATCAACGCGATGCACTAAATCAAACTAAACATTTGGTCTCTTTTTTTTTTTTTACTGTTTTCAGCGGTACGTGTGAAGACAGCGGGGATTGCAAGATAATAGGTACACTAATTTCCCAATGACTACTTATAACGCCTTATAAAATTATTTTGATCATTGAATAAATCCACAAAAGTCTTGCTAGGTGCAAGTGACCAATCCACAAGTTCCCATCAATATCTGGGATGTTAAAATCCCCCATTATAAGACATTCTGATTTACTGGCCCATTATATCTCTGTACAATTGTTCATTATACTCATTAGAGTCATTAGGCCTATAACACACTCCTACTCTCGACTTCGTTTTCCCAGAGCTTATGTCACACCAAAACTGACTCAACATTGCACCATCCACCGATGTCAACTGGATACACTCCCTTAGATTTTATGATTTCCTTAACTAACAGAATCACCCCTCCCTCTCCTACCTTTTATGTACACACTGTACTCTGCAAATTCCAATTCTGCATTCCTTATCTCTGTGTGACACCATGTGTCTGATATCCCAACAACATCAGCCTTTGATGTCTTGACCAGCACTTCAAATTCATCAAATTTATTTACTATACTCCTAGCATTGATGTACATGCTAAGTGAATCACAGTACCTGACCTTCATAGAATTGCATATGGAAGAAATAGTACTCATCAGTTAAATATATATAAATTTTAGCAGGAAGGTATGGGACGAGGGATATTCCTCATTCCTGTGGCACTTGTATTAAAGTTTGGAGCTACAATTCACTGAAACAACAGTATCAGTTATGTAAGTGAATCACAGTCCCCGCCTTTTATACAAAGGCAAAATGTGAGGGGGGGGAGTAGTATTATTCCCATATCTTGCTGTTAAAACGAATATTTTATGGAGTATTTTTCCCATATATTACATAAAAGTCGGGAACTTCAATTCACGATTCATTTACTTAACCAATACTGTTATGTAAATCAAATACAAAATATAATATCAAGAGAGTATCCCGACTGGAATCACCTTTAAAACTGAATCCATATTACTGTACTTGTTGTGAACTATTATTGAATTTCTCACAAAATGAATGGCTTTATATGTTGCAAATGTAGAGTAACAATGACATACAGTCTAGGCAACAGGCAAAACAAACTGGTGTTTGTAAAACACTAGTTTATGTTATGCGGTGTTTATTTTATTTTTTTTTTTTTTAAGTCAACTCACCCTAATTTCTCTCTACTCTTGTAAGATTAAAAATTTGATAAATTTGAAGTGCTGGTTTAGACATCCAAGTTGGATATTGTTGGGATATCAGAGACTTGGTGCCACTCACATATAAGAGATGCAGAATTGCAATTTGGGGAGTACAATGTGTACAGAAAAGAATGACAGGATAGAAAGGGAGGAGGGGTTATGCTGTTAGTTAAGAAACACATAAAAACCAAGGAAGTGAAGCCAGTCGACGTCGCTGGACAGTGCAGTGTCGAGTCAGTTTGGTGTGACATAAGCATTGGGAGATCAAAATTGAGAGTAGGAGTGTGCTATAGGCCTAATGACTCTGATGAGTATAATAAGGAACTGTACAGGGAAATAGAGTGGGCCAGTAAATCAGAGAGTCTTATAATGGGAGATTTTAATTTCCCAGATATTGACTGGAATTTGGGGGCTGGTTACTCAAGCACTAGCAGGGCTTTTGTGGATTTATTGGATGATTGTTTTCTACATCAGCATGTTCGGGAGGCAAATAGAGGGAGTAATACTCTTGATTTGATTATCAGCAGTGATTCTTCATGCATTAAGAATCTGCAGATAAATGAACCACTAGGTGGCAGTGATCACAGTGTGCTGAAGTGGGATTTACTCAAAGAGGTAACTACCATTAGGGGTAAAGGGAAGGGTTATTGCTTCCGTAAAGGCGACTACGATGGACTGAGACAGTATTTAAATTCTATACAGTGGGACCAACTGATGATGTTACCAACAGCAAATTCAAAATGGGAAGCATTCAAAGAACTTATCTTGGAAGCTACTAGGCTTTACATACCAACTAAGAAATATTGTTCAAGGTTTAGGCCAAAATGGATGTCAGATGAACTAATGAGGCATATGGCAGAGAAGAAAAATGCATGGGATACTTACAAATTAACACATGACACAGAAGCCTATGATAGATACAAGTTGATATGCAACCAAGTTACAAAGGAGGTTAGGCAGGTGAAGGCAGATTACGAGAAATCCTTGGCAAGGGATGCAAAGAAAAACAGCAAAGAGTTCTTTACTTATGTAAACTCTAGAAGGAAGGGGATGAATCAGATTGGTCCACTTGAGATCGATGGGTCAACTGTTGATGACCCTGCTCAGGTAGCTAACAAACTAAATGAATATTTTGCATCGACATTCACACATGAGGAGTTATTCAGCGAGGGGAATGCCAGAGGTGTATTCAACTCTAGCAGTAAGCTAGAGAATCTTGTAATAACTGAGAGCAAAGTGGAGGAGAAATTGTTGAAGATAAACACAAGAAAGGCACCTGGGGTGGATGGGATCTATCCAGTTATATTAAAGGAGGCAGCAAAGGAGGTAAGCAAACCCTTAGCCATAATTATGAGAGCTTCCTTGGACTCAGGGGAGGTACCCATGGACTGGAGATGTGCAAATGTGACCCCAATTCACAAAGGGGGATCAAAGGCTGACACGAGTAATTATAGACCTGTGAGTTTAACTTCTGTTCCCGGAAAATTAATGGAGGCACTGGTGAAAGAAGCACTGCAGGATCATCTAGACAAGACTTCAGTTATAGCTAGGACACAGCATGGTTTTGTTAAGGGTAAGTCTTGCCTGACCAATTTGATTGGATACTATGATGCAGTCACAAAAGAACTGGATGCAGGGAATAACTTTGATATTATATACTTGGATCTTAGAAAGGCTTTTGATACTGTTGCACATGGAAGACTGCTGCACAAATTGGAGCAGTGTGGCATTGGAGGCAAATTGCTGCTATGGATAAAGGGGTGGTTGAGGGGGAGAAGACAGAGAGTGGTAATCAATGGACACTGCTCATCGTGGACTAATGTTTTTAGTGGAGTCCCTCAGGGTTCAGTATTGGGTCCTTTATTGTTTTCTGTATTTATAAATGATATTGATGATGGTATATCAGGCTTAATGTCCAAGTTTGCAGACGATACGAAGGTTGGCAGGGTTGTACACTACTGACACTATGCTGCTGCAACAGGATTTGGAAAGGTTGAGCAGATGGGCTTCGAGGTGGCAAATGAAGTTTAACATTGACAAATGTAAAGTACTACATATGGGAAACAGCAACCCCAGAGCAACGTATCAACTCTGTGGTACTACACTAACAGTGGTAGAGAATGAAAGGGACCTGGGGGTGGTTGTGCAGGCAGATATGAAGTTCTCTGAGCAGTGCAGACGGGCTGCAAGAGTAGCTCATGGTGTATTGTCAATGATATATAGGAATTTTTCTAGCAGGGATAAGGAGGTGATTATTCCCTTGTATAAGGCAATGGTCAGGCCACACCTAGAGTACTGTATACAGGCCTGGAGGCCTCATTTCAAGAAGGATGTAGAGCTGCTGGAACGGGTACAGAGAAGGGCAACTAGATTGGTGAATGGGACAAAGGGGTGCTCTTACGAAGAAAGGCTTAAGTTTTGCGAATTACAGTGTCTGGAAACTAGGCACCAGCGAGGTGATCTGATAGAGGTGTACAAAGCCTTGAATGGTTTGAGCATGCTCAATGCTGATGGGATTCTTCCTCTTGCTCAGAATAATCACCTGAGAGGGCATAAATTCAAATTGAGGAAAGACAGATGTAGGATAGATGTGCGGAAATTTGCCTTTAGCCAGCGGGTGGTTGGTGGGTGGAACAGACTTCCATCCCTTGTCATGGAAGTTGATAGCCTAAATAAGTTTAAGGCTCAGCTGGACAGGTATTTCGAACGAACAGAGAGGTGAAGTGGAAGTGGTTATTTTTATTTATTTATGTTACTTTTTTTTTTTTTTTTTTTTTTTTTTTTTTGGCTGATGCTGCATAAGCTTGCTTTCTTGCATCAAATGCCTCTTCTAATGCTAAGTTCAGAACTGCCTTGGGATTCGAAACTTTGGACATTGCAAATGTACATGACTGCATTGACTCGCATGCAAATGACTTAGATGATGCAACTCTCCCTAAAATTGACAAGCAAGCTGCATATGAATAAAGGAAAAGAATTGTGAAGTGGCACCAAAAGAATTTAACAGAAAATTGTTTGGGAGATTTACATGGCCTGAGACAATTATGAATGGAGATCCGAATGTTGAACGTATTATCAAGATACAGCAAATTTTACAAGATGGGATTCTGTGCTACAAAGCCTTGTATGCCGAGAAAAAGAAGAAACGATTTCACCACCTATTGAAATACCTAAATAAACAAAAAAGCTTTTTTCCTCATCTCTCATGATGTTACCTTTTCTTTAATTTTTTTTTTTTAATTTCATATCCTTTTAATTGGCTATCAAGCGTAAATCGTTTATAGATTTATTATAATTTGTTTATAGACTGTTTCTCTGGTAGCATTCAATTAAAAACCCATTATAATTATACCTCAATCAGGCCGGTTTCACATAACACGTTACAGTTTCGGTGCCAATTATCAGTGCTATGCGGGGTATTGCTGTATACCATATTTCTGTGTTTCAATGAAGATACACACTCACAGCATAGGTGAAGTGGAGTGAAGATCTAATCAGAAAGCTCTCTCTCTCTCGAATTTGAAGTGTCGCTTCTCGAAACTCATTGCAATATAGAGTAACGCCGATGTTGAGTAAATCATACACGAACAAAATTAGATCGAATTTAGTTCTTACCTTGATAAGGTTTTATTAAGGAGTGTTCTCTCTTTAAATAATCATTCATTCCTAAATGACCTACAACTAGATGAAAAAAGCACCAAACGGCACACATTGACAAATCCTGCTTCTCAAGCCACGCCATGTTCAAAACACTAATCCCGAATTAACCAACAGAGTAATCTAATCTTGATCAATCCAACCCGTGACTCCACTCGCTACGTTGCTCTACACCTAACAACAAAATATAAATCGAATTAAGAATTTATATTCAGTTTATCAGAACACATAACTGTAGTTCTAATAACTTATTAACCAAAAAAAAAAAAAGGCGGAAATTCGATAAATATCATTTGGAAATTTTAACAACCTTATAATACATCTGATAACCTTTATGGCTAAAATCCATTATTTGGATAACCATTTGTCTCCGCGCAGTGGGCGTGGTAGTAGAACGAATTGATTGTTCGGTCGAGTTCTGTGATTATTATGAAGACGTTTTGTTTCTGATCGTTTTGTGTTCAAGAGGAGGGGGATACTTAGCATAGGTGTGGTGTCGTTCCCCCATTCCGCTGTTTTAAAATCGGAAAACAAGTTCGCCAGCGGTAAGAAGAAAGATAAACACCATAGGAATATCAACCTAGGAGGAGAATGGGCGGGGGATAACAGTGAGTGGCACTGGCCATTCAGAGTATGCAGCGAAGATTGAAGGCCGTCATAAAAACAAAAGGTTTCAGCACAAATATTACATGATATAATAAAAGTTCTTTTTTTTTTTTTTTTTTTGACTAAAGGAAGCTATCCAGATATTAATGGTAGGTCAGTGTGTAAACTAGTCTGTAATCAAGTCACAAATGAAGTTAGGCAGGCGAAGACAGATTACGAGAAATCTTTCGTAAAGGATGCTAAGAAAAACAGCAAGATTTTCTTTATTTATAAAAACCCCAAAAGGAAGGGAATGAATCAGATTATCCACTTGATATGAATGGTTTGATTGTAGTTTGATCATTCTCAGATAGCTGCCAAATTAAATGAATAGTTTGCATCTACATTCACACAAGGAATTCTGTGAGGAAATTTTAGCATTTAGCATTAGCATTAGTAGAGGCATATGATGCAAGAAAGCAAGCTTATTCAGCATCAGCCAAAAAAAAAAAAAAAAACACACCACTCCCATTTCACCCCTCCGTTCGTTCGAAATACCTGTCCAGTTGAGATTTAAATTTGTTTACGCTATCAACTTCAACAACAAGTGATGGAAGTCGGTTCCACCAACCAACCACCCGCTGGCCAAAGGCAAATTTCCGCACATCTATCCGACATCCGTCCTTCCTCAATTTGAATTTATGCCCTCTGAGCTGATTATTCTGAGCAAGATGAAGTATCCCATTGGCATTGAGCATGCTCAAACCATTCAAAGCCTTATACACCTCTATCAGATCACCTCTCCGGTGCCTAGTCTCCAGACTCTGTAATTTGCAAAACTTAAGCCTTTCTTCGTAAGAGCAACCCTTTGTTCCATTCACTAATCTTGTTGCCCTTCTCTGTACCCGTTCCAGCAGCTCCACATCCTTCCTGAAATGAGGCCTCCAGACCTGTATACAGTACTCAAGATGTGGCCTAACCATTGCCTTATACAAGGGAATAATCACCTCCTTATCCCTGCTAGAAAAATTCCTCTTTATCATTAACAAGGCACCATGAGCTACTCTTGCAGCTCGTCTGCACTGCTCAGAGAACTTCATATCTGCCTGCACAATTATCCCCAGGTCCTTTTCATTCTCCACCACTGTCAGTGTAGTACCGCAGAGTTGATACGTTGCTCTGGGGTTACTGTTTCCCATATGTAGTACTTTACATTTGTCAATATTAAACTTCATTTGCCACCTCTCAGCCCATCTGTTCAACCTTTCCAGATCCTGTTGCAGCAGCATAGCGTCAGTGGTGTCCTTAACAACCCTGCCAACCTTTGTATCATCTGCAAACTTGGACATTAAACTTGATATCCCATCATCAATATCATTCATAAACACCGAAAACAACAACGGACCCAACACTGAACCCTGAGGAACTCCACTAATAACATTAGTCCACGTTGAGCAGTGTCCATTGATTACCACTCTCTGTCTTCTGCCACTCAACCATCCCCTTATCCATAGCAGCAATTTGCCTCCAATGCCACACTGCTCCAATTTGTGCAGCAGTCTTCCATGTGCAACAGTATCAAAAGCCTTTCTAAGATCCAAATATATAATATCAATGTTATTCCCTGCATCCAGTTCTTTTGTGACTACATCATAGTATCCAATCAAATTGGTCAGGCAGGACCTGCCCTTAACAAACCCATGCTGCGTCTGAGCTATAACTGAAGTCTTGTCTAGATGATCCTGCAGTGCTTCTTTAACCAGTGCCTCCATTAATTTACCTGGAACAGAAGTTAAACTAACAGGTCTATAATTACTTGTGTCAGCCTTTGATCCTCCTTTGTGAATTGGGGTTACATTTGCACATCTCCAGTCTATGGGTACCTCCCCTGAGTCCAAAGAAGCTCTCATAATTATGGCTAGGGGCTTGCTTACTTCCTTTGCTGCCTCCTTTAATATAACTGGATAGATCCCATCCACCCCAGGTGCCTTTTTTATGTTTATCCTCAACAAACTCTCCTCCACTTTCCTCTCAGTTATAACAAAATCATCCAGCTCACTGCCAATGTTTACTTTACCTACATCATTCTCCTTCCTGAATAACTCCTCATGCGTGAATGTAGATGCAAAATACTCGTTTAAATTGTTAGCCACCTGAGCAGGATCCTCAACTGTTGAACCATCAATATCCAGTGGACCAATCTGATTCATCCCTTTCCTTCTTGAGTTTAAATATGTAAAGAACTCTTTTCTGTTTTTCTTTGCATCCTTTGCCAAGGATTTTTCGTAGTCTGCCTTTGCCTGCCTAATCTACTTTGTGACTTGGTTACAGACCAACTTATATCTATCATAGGCTTCCATGTCACCCATTAATTTGTATGTATCCCATGCATTTTTCTTCTCTGCCACATGTCTCATTAGTTCATCTGACAACCATTTAGGCCTAAACCTTGAACAATATTTCTTAGTTGGTATGTAAAGCCTGGTAGCCTCCAAGATTAGTTCCTTGAATGCCTCCCATTTTAAGTTTGCTGTTGGTAACATCATCAGTTGGTCCCACTGTATAGAATTTAAATACTGTCTCAGACCATCATAGTCGCCTTTACGAAAACAAAAACCCTTCCCTTTACCTCTGATGGTAGTTACCTCCTTGAGTAAATCCCACTTCAACACACTGTGATCACTGCCACCTAGTGGTTCATTTACCTGCAGATTCTTAATGCATGAAGAATCACTACTGATAATCAGATCAAGAGTATTGCTCCCTCTTGTTGCCTCACGAACATGCTGATGTAGAAAACAATCATCCAATAAATCCACGAAAGCCTTGCTAGTGTGCGAGTGACCAACCCACAAATTCCAGTCAATATCTGGGAAATTAAAATCCCCCATTATAAGACTCTCTGATTTACTGGCCCACTCTATTTCCTTGTACAATATCTTATTATACTCATCAGAGTCATTAGGCCTATAGCACACTCCTACTCTCAATTTTGCTTTCCCTATGCTTATGTCACACCAAACTGACTCGACACTGCCCTGTCCATCGATGTCAACTGGCTTCACTTCCTTGGACTTTATGTGTTTCTTAATTAATAGCATAACCCCTCCTCCCCTCCTGTCCTGTCTATCCTTTCTATACACATTGTATTCCCCAAATTCCAGTTCCGCATTACTTATATCTGTGTGACACCACGTCTCTGATATCCCAACAATATCTGCCTTTGATGTTTTGAGCAATACCTCAAATTCATCAAATTTATTTACCAAACTCCTAGCATTGGTGTACACGCAGGTATACATTCACCTGTTTCAATTCTTAGCTACCCTAACACAACCCATGTGTTTACTTGTACCGCAATGACTCCCAGCAGTCTCTGAAATATCCTGCATCTTGTTTTTCAGGCTTCTGCTCATTTCAATAGAAGCAGTGCAAGAATCACTTCCACCTCTGCCAGTGGCTACTGTTAATCTATTAGTCCTTGTATCCCCCCCCCAACTAGCAGTTTTCCGACCCACCTAACACTGCCTCGACAGCATCAGCAAAAATTCTTGCACCCTTTCTATTTAAGTACATTAAATACAGAACACAAGCTTATTAAACTGTAACAGTGAACTTAATGATTTCTTAATAACTAAAGGCAAAGTGAAGGAGAAATTGTTGAAGTTAAACATAAGAAAGGAAGCAGCTGGGGTGGATGGGATCTATCCAGTTATATTAAAGGAGGAGACAAATGAAGTACGCAAACTCGTAGCCATAATTATGAGAGTATCTTAGATTCAGGGGAAATCCCCGCGGAATGGAGTTGTGCAAATGAATTCCCAAATCACAAGGCGGGACTTAAGTATCAGATGAGTAATTACAGACAACTTAGACTTAGACAAGACTTGTTGTACACTTTGGGCCTAATGGCATTAAGAGTAAAAGATCTACAGATTTACACAACAAGTACAGGCCAATGTTGAAAAAAATTCGCGAGTTGGGATTGTATGTGAATATGTGCGTGTGTGAAATTCTGCCCAGACAGGATAGGAGGGAGTATATGATGAGAGCCTCGTTGATCCAATCAGCCCGGGAGAGATTGTGCAAGGCTCAAGGGGGAGAATTTTTTTCAGCCTGGTCTGTGCATATTGACAGGAGATACTGCTTCTACAGGTATGGCGTACACTTAAATAGAAAGGTGACAAATGGGCCTGGAGTACTGGGGTCCATTGTTTAATAATTTTCAAATAGATATTTACAGTATACCCAGTATACTGTAATTTGTACTTATATTTTATTTTATACTGGGTATACTGTAAATATCTATTTGAAAATTATTAAATAGAAAGGGTTTAAGAATATTTGCTGATGCTATCGACGCGCAGTCATGTGGACAGAAAACTGCTAGCTTGGGAGGGTACACAGACTGAAAGGTTAACAGTGGCCGCAAGTGCAGGCAAAAGTGATTCTTAATTTACTTCTATTAGAATGAGCCACAACCTGGAGAGCAAGGCAATGGAGCTTTTCAGGAATGCTGGGAGGCATAATGGAACAAGTAAATACATGTGCTGTGTTAGGGTGACTAAGAGTAGAAACAGGTGCATGTACACCAAGGCTAGAGAGAGAGAGAGAGAGAGAGAGATAGAGAGGGAGAGAGAGAGAGAGAGAGAGAGAGAGAAGTAGAACAGGAATCACCAAGAAAGAGAACAATGATAATATACAGCTTAGGACGCTTGGTGTGCCAAGCCCATACTCACCAGATGTGAGCCCCTGTTAAGAAACACAAAATCTAAAATCTAAGAGAGTACACCCAACTCATGTTAGTGGACAATGCAATGTTCAGTCGGTTTGGTGTGACATACGCACTGGGAAAGGAAAAATGAGGGTAGGTGTGTCCTAGGACTAATCAATCTGATGAGTATAATAAGCAATTCTGAAGAGAAATAGTGTGGGCCAGTCAATCAGAATGTCTTATAATGAGAAACTTGAACTTTCCAGATATTGACTGGAACTTGTGGATTTGTCACTCGCACACTATAAATACTTTTGTGAATTTATCGGATTACTGTTTTCTAGAGTAACATATTCGAGAGGCAACAACAGGGAGTAATGCTCTTGATATGATTATCAGCAGTGATTATTCATGCATTAAGAATTTGCAGATCGAGGAACTAGGTTACAGTGATCAAAATGTACTGATGTGGGAATTACTTAAAGATGTAACTACCATCAAGGCTAAGGGATAGGGATTTTGCTTTCGTAAAGGTGACTCAGATAGTTTTAAATCCTGTACGTGGGATCAACTGTTGATGTTACCAACGGTTGAATTCTAAATGGGAAGCCTGCAGGGACTTAATTTTGGAGGCTATTAGGCTTTTCAATTCGACTAAGAAATACTGTTCAAGGTATTTCAATTCAAGGTTCGATTCATCTGACGCCTAAATGGGCGTCAGATGAATTAACGAGACTCGTGGCGGAGAAGAAAAATGTATAGGATGCATATAAATTATCAGGTGACACAGAAGCCTATGACAGACGTAAGTTAGTCTGCCATAGGCTTCTGTCATCAAGTCACAAAGGAGGTTAGGCAGGCGAAGACAGATTACGAGAAAACTTTGGCAAATGATGCAAAGAAAAACAGCAAAGACTTCTTTACTTATGTAAATTATAGAAGGAAAGGGATGCCTCAGATTGGACCACTTAAGTAGGTGGGTTTGACGAATGATGATCCTGCTCAAATAGCTGATAAACTGAATGAGTGTTCCAGCATCTACATTCACACGAGGAGTTATTCAATGAGGTGAATGCGTTTATCAGGCAGCTAAGTGATTTTATAATAACAGAGAGCAAAGTGGAAAAGTATTTGTTGAAATGAAACAGAAGAAGGCACCTGAGGCAGATGGAATCTATCCAATTATGTTGAAGGAGGACTCAAAGGAAGTAAGCAAACCTTAGACAGAATTACGAGAGGATCCTTAATGTCAGGAGAGGTCCCCATGGACCGGAAATGGTAGATGTATCCCCGATTCACAAAGGGGAATCAAACAGTGACAGGAGAGATTATACACCTGTTAGTTCAACTTGTGTTCCAGGGAAAATATTGGAGTCACTGGTTAAAGAGATAATAGGGGATCACCTAGACAAGACTTTAGCAATAGTTCAGACACAGTATGGGTTTATTAAGAGGAAGTCTTGTCTCACCAATTTTATTGGATACAATGATATGATCACAAAGGAACTGGATTCAAAATATAATTTTGATATCATATACTTGGATTTCAGGGAAGCTTCTGATAATGTTGCATATGGAACACTGCTGTACAAATTAGAGCGGTATGGCATTAAGAGCAAGTTGCTACAATGGGTAAAGTGATGGTTGAGTGAGAGACGGAAAAGAGTGGTAATAAATGGACACTGCTCTACGTTGACTAATGTTATTAGTGCAGCCCCCCCAGGTTCAGTGCTAGGCTCATCGTTGTTTTGCGTATTAATTAATGATATCAATTAAGGTATATCAGGCTTAATGTCCAAGTTTGCAGATGATACAAAGGATGGCAGAGTTGTTAATGATAGTAAAGACAGTATGCTACTGCAACAGGATCTAGAAAAGTTAGATGGATGAGAAATGGCAACTGAAGGTAACATTGACAAATGCAAAGTGCTGAATGTGGGTAGCAGCAACACCAAGATAAACGTACCATCTGTGTGGTACTACACTCAAGGAGGTGGACAATGAAAAAGATCTGGGGATAATTGTGCAGTCCGATATGAAGTTCTCTGGACAGTACAGACGGGCTGCCAGAGAAGGTCTAGATTTCTGTCAATAATATATAGGAATTGTGCTAGCAGAGAAAAGGACTTGATTATACGTTTGTATAAGGCAATGATCAGTCACTCCTTGAGTACTGCACTGGAGGCCTCATTTTAAGAATGATGTAGAGTTTCCAGAATGAGTATACAGAGAAGGGCAATGAGATTGGTGAGAGGAACAAAGCGGTGCGCTTACGAAGAAAGGCTAAAGTTCTGCAAGTTGCTGGAGACTAGGAACATGCAAGGTGATGTGGTTGAGGTGTATAAGGCCTTGAATAGCTTGATTGGGCTCAATGCTGACGGGATACTTCTGCTTGCTCAGATTAAGAACATGAGGCTGAATAGATTCAAACTGAGGAATCACAGTTGTAGAATAAATGTGCGAAAGTTTACCTTTCGCCAACGGATAGTTGATTCCTGGACAGACTTACATCGGTTGTTGTGGAAGTTGGTAGCTTAAAAAAAATTTAAGGCTGAACTAGACAAACATTTGAAGTGACTGGATGGATGAAATGGGAAGGGTTTTTTTTTTTTTTTTTGGCTGCTGCTGTCTAAGCTTGGAAGTAATTAAAGAAGCTATTGGGCTTAGCATTAGCATTAGTAGAGGCATTTGATGCAAGAAAGCAAGCTTATGCAGCATCAGCCAAAAAAAAATAAATAAAAATAAATAAAAAATAACCACTTCCACTTCACCCCTCTGTTCGTTCAAAATACCTGTCCAGCTGAGCCTTAAACATATTTAAGCTATCAACTTCCACGACAAGGGATGGAAGTCTGTTCCACCCACCAACCACTCACTGGCTAAAGGCAAATTTCCGCACATCTATCCTACATCTGTCTTTCCTCAATTTGAATTTATGCTCTCTCAGGTGATTATTCTGAGCAAGAAGAAGAATCCCATCAGCATTGAGCATGCTCAAACCATTCAGGGCTTTATACACCTCTATCAGATCACCTCGCTGGTGCCTAGTCCCCAGACACCGTAATTTGCAAAACATAAGCCTTGCTTCAGAAGAGCACCCCTTTGTTCCATTCACTAATCTTGTTGCCCTTCTCTGTACTCGTTGCAGCATCTCTACATCCCTCTTGAAATGAGGCCTCCAGACCAGTATACAGTACTCTAGGTGTGGCCTGACCATTGCCTTATACAAGGGAATAATCACCTCCTTATCCCTGCTAGAAACATTCCTATATATCATCGACAATACAACATGAGCTACTCTTGCAGCCCATCTGCACTGCTCAGAAAACTTCATATCTGCCTGCACAACCGCGCCCAGGTCACTTTCATTCTCTACCACTGTCAGTATAGTACCACAGAGTTGATACGTTGCTCTGGGGTTGCTGTTTCCCATATGCAGTACTTTACATTTGCCAATGTTAAACTTCATTTGCCACCTCTCAGCCCATCTGCTCAACCTTTCCAGATCCTGTTGCAGTAGCATAGTGTCAGTAGTGTCCTTGAAAACCCTGCCAACCTTCGTATCGTCTGAAAACTTGGACATTAAGCTTGATATACCATCATCAATATCATTTATAAATACAGAAAACAATAATGGACCCAATATTGAAACCTGAGGGACTCCACTAATAATATTAGTCCACGATGAGCAGTGTACATTGATTACCACTCTCTGTCTTCTCCCCCTCAACCATTCCTTTATCCAATAGCAGCAATTTGCCTCCAATGCCACACTGCTCTAATTTGTGCAGCAGTCTTCCATGTGCAACAGTATCAAAAGCCTTTCTAAGATCCAAGTATATAATATCAAAGTTATTCCCTGCATCCAGTTCTTTTGTTACTGCATCATAGTATCCAAACAAATTGGTCAGGCAAGACTTCCCCTTAACAAAACCATGCTGTGTCTGAGCTATAACTGAAGCCTTGTCTAGATAATCCTGCAGTGCTTCTTTAACCAGTGCCTCCATTAATTTTCCAGGAACAGAAGTTAAACTAACAGGTCTATAATTACTTGTGTCACCCTTTGATCCTCCTTTGTGAATTGGGGTCACATTTGCACATCTCCAGTCCATGGGTACTTCCCCTGAGTCCAAGGAAGCTCTCATAATTATGGCTAAGGGTTTGCTTACTTCCTTTGCTGCCTCCTATAATATAACTGGATAGATCCCATCCACCCCAGGTGCCTTTCTTGTATTTATCTTCAACAATTTCTCCTCCACTTTACTCTCAGTTATTACACGATTCTCTAGCTTACTGCCAGAGTTGAATACACCTCGGGCATTCCCCTCGCTGAATAACTCCTCATGTGTGAACGTCAATGCAAAATATTCATTCAATTTGTTAGCTACCTGAGCAGGATCATCAACAGTTGTGATAGGGGCTTCGATGGCTTTATTACCATCGAAGAAATTCTCTTCAAGGCTTAAGCCTAAATGGATGTCATATAAGCTACTGAGAGACGTAAGAAAGAAGAAAAGTAAATACATGCATATAAATTATCTTCTGATACCGAACACTATGTTCGATATAAATTTGTCTGTAATGAAGTCACAAATTAGCTTAGGCAAACTAAGACAGATTATGAGACATCTCTCGAAAAGAATGGAAAGAAAAATAGCAAACCTTTATACGCTTATACTGAGGGCCGGGTTTACATATAAGCTAAATAAGCTACTTAGAACCTGACTTTACAAGGAGCCTCGGTCCACCTGAAAAAAAACTCTTTTTTAATATTTTCACAGGTGAACTGTTAGAGAAAACGGTCTTGTGCATTAAGGACAAGTCATTGCTATGGATAAAGGTTCGATCAACGGGCACTGTTATAGCTTGGGGGCAGAAAATGTTAAATTTCGGCTGCTTATACTAACAGTGGCAGGAAGGGATTGAATCACATCGGGCCGATTCCAATGAGTTAACTGTTGCTGACTCATATTACGAACAAATTGAATACATTTTGTATCTACTTTCACAAATGGCGAATTCTTTACGGAAGGAGATTCCAAAAGATTATCAAACTGTATCAATGAGCTAAATGACTTTGTTGATAACTGAAAGGAAAGTGTGGGAGAAATTGTTGAGGATGCACATAAAAAGGAACCTGGAATGAATAAAGGTCCCTATGGATTGGAGAAGTTAATATATACCCCCAATAATCGAAATCAAAAGGCGATATAAGCAATTATAGACCCTTTAGCTTAACGTTTTTTCCAGCGAATATAAAAAAATTCACATCATTGGTTAAAGAAGTAAATTCCACCGTTCGGACAGGCATGCAATTATAATGCAATCACAGCATGGATTTCCAAAAAAAAACCTTGTCTAAAAAACAAAGAGGTTACTATTATAGTGCAGTGACAAAGGAACTGGGGGATAGGCATGCAATTATGCTGCTATCACAACTTGGATTTTTCATGATCTCGTCGAAAACATCTAATAGGTTACTACGATGCATGACCAAGGAACTGGGTGTAAAATTAATTTTACATCATATACTTGCATTTCAGGAAGGTTTCTGATGCTGTCGCAAATAAAAGAATGCTGTACAATTTGGAGCCATGTAGCATTAAGGACGAGTTATTGCTATGGATAAAGGTTTGGTTAAGTGGAAGAAGACAAAGTGTCGTTATCAATGAGCACTGCTCTCCTGTTATTAGTTGAGTTCCTCAGGGTTCAGTGTTGGATCCATTGTTATTTCAATACTTATCGATGATATTTATGAAAGTATATCAGCTTTAATGTCTAAGTTTGCAAATAGTAACATGGTTAGCAGGGTTTTTAAAGATAGCCATCAGCGTGAGCTACTGCAAAAACATCTAGATCAATGGTGTTGGTCGATGGGCTGAGAAATAGCAGTTAAAATTTAACATTGACAAATGCAAGGTATTGCACATCGGTAGCATTAACCCCAGAGAAACTTATCACTTATGTGATACTATATTCACGGTAGTGGAGAATGAAAACAGACCTGGGAATAATGGTGCAGTCAGACGTTACGCTCCGGGACGTAGTTTTGCCAACGATATACAGAAACCTTGCTAGGAGGAATAAGTAACTGATTATCCCTTTGTATAAGGCTATGGTTAGGCCGCATTTTGAGTACTGTATACAAGTCTGGAGGCCTCATTTTAGGAAGGATGTAGATTTCTTGTAATGGTGTAGAGGAAGGCAACCAGATTGGTGAGGTAACAAAATGCTGCTCTTAGCGGGAAGGCTTCATTTCTGCAAATTGCGGTGTCTCGAGACCAGGCACCTGCTGAGAGATCTGATGGAATTATTTAAAGCTTCGAATGAATTGATTAGGCTGAATATTAATGGTATAATTCAATTACTCCCAATAACTGCACAATTAATCCCACTTGCTGAAACTACACACCCACGAGGGGGCTTAAGTTCCAGTTGAGGAAGGATGGTTGCATGTTAGGTTTGTCTTCAGCCACCAAATGTTTCTTGATTGAACAAGCTTCCATCTATTGTTTTGTACGTGGAAGTGTTGATTAAATTCAGAGGAGAAGGAGACAAATTTTGGAGGGTAGTTCAGATGAGTGGACTGTTTCTTCTTCTTTTTTTTTTTTTTTTTTCTTGCTGATGCTATATAAGCTTTCTTTCATGAGTCATTTACCATACGGCTGAAGATTGCCAGGAGTGACGCTTCGGTTTGTCATACATAATGTCATCTGTGATCGCGTTCATACTTGATTAGCGGTCACATCTGGTATGGACTTGGAACTCCTAGGATAATCAGCTGGATATCATCATTCTTCTCTTTCTTTGTGATTGCCTTCTACTTCTGACTCTTGTTACTTTCTTTCTCTCTCTCTCTCTCTCTCTCTCTCTCTCACACACACACACACACACACACACACACACACACACACACACACACACACACACACACACACACACACACAGAGAGTAATTCAAAATTATTATATATATATTTTTTCTTTTTGGCTGGTTCAGCATATGCCTTAGGCTTCCTTGCACCATTTGGCTAATGATAGTACTAAAATTACAATGGAAAATTCAGGATCGTTCTTCATCATTTTTTTTTTTTATCTTTCATGAGTTAATAAATAATTGCGAAAACTAAAAGAAGGCAATTAATGCGTGCATAGACTTTTCATAGACTCTCTGATCAATTGGAGTAAGATTACTTGGTCATCGTATGTGTTGCTGAACGGTATTATTATTAGCCACGGAGCGCAAGGAAGCCCGAGGCTTTTGCTGCACCAGACAAAAGAAGAAAAAAAAAATCGCAGTTATCCTGAGAGAAAGTAGAAGGGAATTAGCAAGATAGATAAGAATGATGATATCCACCTCAGGACCCTGGGTGTGTCAAGCTTCTTGAACTGGATATCATCATTCTTCTCTGCTACCATAAAGTTTCCATTTCTTGATAACATCTTCGAAGGTTGACTTTAAATGGTGTAGTCTATCCGCAGTAGCACGAATTGACAAGTCAGCAATTATTATTATTATTATTAGCCATACGGTGCAAGGAAGCCTGAGGCTTATGCTGCACCAGCCAAAAAAAAAATTTGAGTTACCCTGAGAAACAGAGAACGAGAGTCAGAAGTAGAAGGGAATTACCAAGAAAGAGCAGAATGATAATATCCAGCTCAGGACCCTGGGTGTGCCAAGCCACCCAGGGTCCAGCTAGAAACCCCACGGGGCTCACATCAGTAGATGTGAGCCCCTGGGGTTCCTAGCATAAGGATTAGTAGAGGCATTGGATGCAAGAAAGCAAGCTTATGCAGCATCAGCCAAAAAACAACTTCCACTTAACCCCATTGTTCGTTCGAAATACCTGTCAGGCTCAGCCTTAAACTTATTTAGGCTATCAACTTCCACGACAAGGGATGGAAGTCTGTTCCACCAACCAACCACCCGCTGGCTAAAGAAAAATTTCCGCACGTCTATCGTACATCTGTCTTTCCTCAATTTGAATTTATGCCCACTCAGGTGATTATTCTGAGCAAGAGGAAGAATCCCATCAGCATTGAGCATGCTCAAACCATTCAAGGCTTTATACACCTCTATCAGATCACCTCGCTGGTGCCTAGTCTCCAGACACTGTAATTTGCAAAATTTAAGCCTTTCTTTGTAAGAGCACCCCTTTGTTACATTCACTAATCTGGTTGCCCTTCTCTGTACTCGTTCCAGCAGCTCTACATACTTCTTGAAATGATTCCTCCAGACTTGTATACAGTACTCTAGGTGTGGCCAGATCATTGCCTTATATAAGGGAATAATCACCTCCTTATGCCTGCTAGAAAAATTCCTATATATTTTAAACAATACACCATGAGCTTCTCTTGCAGCCCGTCTGCACTGCTCAGAGAACTTCATATCTGCCTGCACAAACACCCCCAGGTCCTTTCATTCTCTACCACTGTCACTGTAGTACAACAGAGTCGATACGTTGCTCTTTCCCATATGTAGTACTTTACATTTGTCAATGATAAACTTCATTTGCCACTTCTCAGCCCATCTGCTCACCCTTTCCAGATCCTGTTGCAGCAGCATACTGTCAGCAGTGTCCTTGACAACCCTGCCTTCCTTCCTATCGTCTGCAAACGTGGACATTAAGCTTGATATACCATCAACAATTTCATTTGTAAATACAGAAAACAATAATGGACCCAACACTGAACCCGGAGGGACTCCACATAAAATTAGTCCACGATGAGGAGTGCCCATTGATTACCACTTTCTGTCTTCTCCCCCTCAACCACCTCTTTATACCTATCAGCAATTTGCCTCCAATTCCACACTGCTCCAATTAGTGCAGCAGTCTTCCATGTGCAACAGTATCAAAAGCCTTTCTAAGATCCAAATATAGGATATCAAAGTTATTCCCTGCATCCAGTTCTTTTGTGACTGAATCATAGTATCCAATCAAATTGGTCAGGTAAGACATCCCCTTAACAAAACCATGCTGTGTCCCAGCTATAACTGAAGTCTTGTCTAGATGATCCTGCAGTGCTTCTTTAACCAGTGCCTCCATTAATTTTGCTGGTACAGAAGTTAAACTCACAGGTCTATAATTACTTGTGTCAGCCTTTGATCTTCCTTTGTGAATTGTGGTCACATTTGCACATCTCCAGTCTGTGGGTACCTCGGCTGAGTCCAAGGAAGCTCTCATAATTATGGCTAAGGGTTTGCTTACTTCCTTTGCTGCCTCCTTTAATATAACTGGATAGATCGCATCCACCCCAGGTGTCTTTCTTGTCTTTATCTTCAACAATTTCTCTTCCACTTTACTGTCAGTTATAACAAGATTCTCTAGCTTACTGCCAGCGTTGAATACACCGCTGGCATTCCCCTCGCTGAATACCTCCTCATGTGTGAATGTCAATGCAAAATATTCATTTAGTTTGTTAGCTACCTGAGCAGGTTCATCAACAGTTGGCCCAGCGATATCAAGTGGACCAATATGATTCATCCCCTTCCTTCTGGAGTTTACATAAGTAAAGAACTCTTTGCTCTTTTTCTTTGCATCCCTTTCCAGAGATTTCTCGTAATCTGCCTTCGCCTGCCTAATTTCCTTTGTAACTTGGTTACAGATCAATTGGCATCTATCAGAGGCTTCTGTTCACGTGTTAATTTATATGTATCCCATGCACTTTTCTCATTAGTTCATCTGACATCCATTTAGGCCTAAACCTTGAACAATATTTCTTAGATGGTATGTAAAGCTAGTAGCGTCCACGATAAGTTCTTTGAATGCTTCCCATTTTGAATTTGCTCTTGGTAACATCATCAGTTGGTCCCACTGTATAGAATTTACATAGTGTTTCAGTCCACCGTAGTCGCCTTTACGAAAGCAATAACCCTTCCCTTTAACCCTGATGGTAGTTACTTCTTTGAGTAAATCCCACTTCAGAACACTGTGATCACTTTGACCTAGTGGTTCATTTATCTGCAGATTATTAATGCACGAAGAATAGCTACTGATAATCAAATCAAGAGTATTACTCCCTCTATTTGCCTCCCGAACATGATGTAGAAAACAATCACCCAATAAATCCACAATCCACAAAAGCCTTGCTAGGGTGTGAGTTACCAGCCTCCAAATTCCAGTCAATATCTAGGAAATGAAAATCCCGCATTATAAGACTCTGATTTACTGGCGCACTCTATTTTCCTGTACAGTTTCTTATTATACTCATCAGAGTCATTAGGCCTATATAACACTCCTACTCTCAATTTTGATCCCACAATGCTTATGTCACACAAAACTGACTCGACACTGCACTGTCCAGCGATGTCGACTGGCTTCACTTCCATTGATTTTATGTCTTTCTTAACTAATAGCATAATCCCTCCTCCCTTACTGTCCTTTCTGTAGACTTTGTACTCCCCAAATTCCAGTTCTGCATTCCTTATATCTGTGTGACACCACGTCTCTGATATCCCAACAATATCTGCCTTTGATGTTTTGAGCAATACCTCCAATTCATCAAATTTATTTACTTAACTCCTAGCATTGGTGTATACGCAAGTATACATGCACCTGTTTCTATTCTTAGCTACCCAAACACAACCCATGTGTTTACTTGTACCGCAATGACTCCCAGCAGTCTCTGATATATCCTGCATCTTGTTTTTCAGGATCCTGTTCATTCCAATAGAAGCACTGCAAGAATCTTTCACCTCTGCCAGTGGCTACAGTTAATCTATGTCTTTGTCTTCCCCCAACCTAGCAGTTTTGCGACATACCTAACACTGCCTCGATAGCATCAGCAAATATTCTTGCACCCTTTCTATTTAAGTGTATCCCATCCCTGTAGAAGCAGTCTCTCTGGTTAACAAGTACAGTCCAGGCCGAAAAAAGTCTACCCCTTGAGCCTTGCACAATCTTTACAGGGCCGAATTAATCGACAAGGCTGTCATCATAAACTCCCTCCTGTCGTGTCTGGGCAGAATTGCGGACACTTTGAAATTCAACCCTAATTGACGGCTTTTTTTTCAATAGTGACCTGTAATTGTTAAGTAATTCTGCCGGTCTCCTACTCTTGATATCATTAGTGCGTCACATGCCATTTAACAATAACACCACTTTCAAGGCCAGTCATTTATCAAACTGTGAAAAAAATGAAAAAAATTGAAATATATCCATTTCACTGCTTCGATCAAGAAAAATTCAGTATCCGATCCAGTCACACTTCTTACAAACAATACGTTTTGTCGCTGACAACCAAAATATATAACTATTTCGTACCATTAAAAAAATAGTTTGCGTTGCATTCATATAGAAGGGCACGTTAGTGTAGTCTACGAAAGCCCATCACTTGCCTTGATTCTGAACCTCTCCACTTTGTACATAGCTGTCTCACACAAAACCGTGACTGGCCATGAACATCTGTCCACTCTTATATCGAGCTACATAATTACAAAACCAAAACTGTCATAACATTAATTACAACAGAAAATAAACAGCTAATTGATTCTTTTTACTTCAGAAATCCACAGCAGTGTGCTCCACTCATTCAGAAATTCCGGCAAGCCCAGATTCGTCTTATAATATGACATTCTACATACTCTTCATTTCGAAGCCTGACTACAAGTCAATCCTATTAAAATGCCTTTACACTAAATCTAGTTTTGTTTTGTTTTTTGAAATTCAAAAGAATTTCTATAATTTTTGTTTTGAATTTTTTTTCCCCCAATAATTTTGGTTTCATTTTTATTACACAGCACAGTACTAACTTATTTCAGTATTAACTTACTCGCAATCCGATCTTTGATAACTGGCAGAGGAGAGCAACTAACCACGAAGTGGCTGAATTAGTTGCTCTCAGGCGTGCATAGCAAAGTTTTTCCCCGTAACTACGGTTTTTCATCTAGCAAAGCAGGAAACACAATTTACAGATAATATACAGGGGTAGACAAAATAATTTTCTGGGTGTCCTTAATAAAGAAGTTTTTTTTTTTTTTTTTTTTTTCACTTATCTGAATATATTCCATTTCTTATACACTAATTGTACATCATAAGATGATTTGGTAGAATCTTAAACAATATTTTTATCATCTTACCCTCAAATAATATCCATTCCAGGTTACCTGTTCCTTTTCATCCTAGCTATGATTCAGCTAACTCTTCATACCTAAATATCTCTTCTTCTTCTTCCGACATTAATTTTTAGCCAATTCTTCTACCTGTTCATTCTCTTTTTAACGAGTAATCCAAGGTAGTGTTTTTTCACTTTCTTCTCGCTTAAATTTATCTTCCTCTCCTTCAACTGAATACCTAATTTCACCTATTTGTTTCATTTTTCCACAAAATAATTTATATATTCACCAAAAAGACATTTGATTAATGGCAGTCTTTACAAGTTTTTTTCTATTTGCTATATTTTTCCTTTACACATTTTTCCCTCACAATCCTTATATTAATCCTCCCTTTTTCCAATTTCATCATTGCTTTCTGTTAAGATTGATCTCTGAAATTTCTTTTTAACGGTATGCATTTGTTTCTGCAGTTTGGATATTAGCATTAGTAGAGGCATTTGATGCAAGAAAGCAAGCTTATGCAGCATCAGCCAAAAAAAAAAAAAAAACCCACTTCCACTTCACTCCTCTGTTCGTTCAAAATACCTGTCCAGCTGAGCCTTAAACTTATTTAGGCTATCAACCTCCACTACAAGGGATGGAAGTCTGTTCCACCAACCAACCACCCGCTGGCTAAAGGCAAATTTCCGCACGTCTATCCTACATCTGTCTTTCCTCAATTTGAATTTATGCCCTCTCAGGTGATTATTCTGAGCTAGAGGAAGAATCCCATCAGCATTGAGCATGTTCAAACCATTCAAGGTTTTATACACCTCTATCAGATCACCTCGCTGGTGCCTAGTCTCCAGACACTGTAATTTGCAAAACTTAAGCCTTTCTTCATAAGAGCACCCCTTTGTTCCATTCACCAATCTTGTTGCCCTTCTCTGTACTCGTTCCAGCAGCTCTACATCCTTCTTGAAATGAGGCCTCCAGACCTGTATACAGTACTCTAGGTGTGGCCTGACCATTGCCTTATACAAGGGAAGAATCACCTCCTTATCCCTGCTGGAAAAATTCCTGTATATCATTGACAATACTCCATGACTACTCTTGCAGCCCGTCTGCACTGCTCAGAGAACTTCATATCTGCCTGCACAACCACCCCCAAGTCCCTTTCATTCTCTACCATTGTCAGTGTAGTACCACAGAGTTGATACGTTGCTCTGGGGTTGCTGTTTCCCATGTGTAGTACTTTAAATTTGTCAATGTTAAACTTCATTTGCCACCTCTCAGCCCATCTGCTCAACCTTTCCAGATCCTGTTGAAGCAGCATAGTGTCCGTAGTGTCCTTGACAACCCTGCCAACCTTTGTATCATCTGCAAACTTGGACATTAAGCTTGATATACCATCATCAATATCATTTATAAATACAGAAAACAATAATGAACCCAACACTGAGCCCTGAGAGACTCCACTAATAACATTATAGTCCACGATGAGCAGTGTCCATTGATTACCACTCTCTGTCTTCTCCCCCTCAACCACCCCTTTATCCATTGCAGCAATTTGCCTCCAATGTCACACTGCTCCAATTTGTGTAGCAGTCTTCCATGTGCAACAGTATCAAAAGCCTTTCTAAGATCCAAGTATATAATATCAAAGCTATTCCCTGCATCCAGTTCTTTTGTGACTGCATCATAGTATCCAATCAAATTGGTCAGGCAAGACTTCCACTTAACAAAACCATGCTGTGTCCAAGCTATAACTGAAGTCTTGTCTAAATGATCCTGCAGTGCTTCTTTAACCAGTGCCTCCATTAATTTTCCTGGAACAGAAGTTAAGCTCACAGGTCTATAATTACTTGTGTCAGCCTTTGATCCTCCTTTGTGAATTGGGGTCACATTTGCACATTTCCAGTCTATGGGTACCTCCCCTGAGTCCAAGGAAGCTCTCATAATTATGGCTAAGGGTTTGCTTACTTCCTTTGCTGCCTCCTTTAATATAACTGGATAAATCCCATCCACCCCGGGTGCCTTTCTTGTGTTTATCTTCAACAGTTTCTCCTCCACTTTACTCCCAGTTATTTCAAGATTCTGAGGCTTACTGCTAGAGCTGAATACACCTCTGGCATTCCCCTCGCTGAATAACTCCTCATGTTTTTTTTTTTTTTTTTTTTTGATTTGGTAGTTATTGGCGCATCGGCTTCTGTGGCCATATTGCACCTCTCAAGGTTTTTGCAGTACTTTGATCCAAGCCCGAGGCGGGAATCGAACCTGCGACCTTTGGGTTGCTGGGCAGGTACTTTACCCACTCGGCTAGCCCGGTCAGCACTCCTCATGTGTGAATGTCAGTGCAAAATATTCATTTAGTTTGTTAGCTACCTGAGCAGGCTCATCAACAGTTGACCCATCAATATCAAGTGGACCAATCTGATTCATCCCCTTCCTTCTAGAGTTTACATAAGTAAAGAACTCTTTGCTGTTTTTCTTTGCATCCCTTGCTAAGGATTTCTCGTTATCTGCCTTCGCCTGCCTAACCTCCTTTGTAACTTGGTTGCATATCAACTTGTATCTATCATAGGCTTCTGTGTCATGTGTTAATTTGTAAGTATCCCATGCATTTTTCTTCTCTGCCATATGCCTCATTAGTCCATCTGACATCCATTTTGGCCTACACCTTGAACAATATTTCTTAGTTGGTATGTAAAGCCTAGTAGCTTCCAAGATAAGTTCTTTGAATGCTTCACATTTTGAATATGCTGTTGGTAACATCATCAGTTGGTCCCACTGTATAGAAATTAAATACTGTCTCAGTCCATCGTAGTCGCCTTTACGGAAGCAATAACCCTTCCCTTTACCCCTAATGGTAGTTACCTCTTTGAGTAAATCCCACTTCAGCACACTGTGATCACTGCCACCTGGTGGTTCATTTATCTGCAGATTCTTAATGCATGAAGAGTCACTGCTGATAATCAAATCAAGAGTATTACTCCCTCTAGTTGCCTCCCGAACATGCTGATGTAGAAAACAATCATCCAATAAATCCACAAAAGCCCTGCTAGTGTGTGAGTGACCAGCCACCAAATTCCAGTCAATATCTGGGAAATTAAAATCTCCCATTATAAGACTCTCTCTGTTTTACTGGCCAACTGTATTTCCCTGTACAGTTTCTTATTATACTCATCAGAGTCATTAGGCCTACAGCACACTCCTACTCTCAATTTTGATCTCCCAATTCTTATGTCACACCAAACTGACTCAACACTGCACTGTCCAGCGATGTCGACTGGCTTCACTTCCTTGGATTTTATGTGTTTCTTAACTAATAGCATAACCCCTCCTCCCTTCCTATCCTGTCTATCCTTTCTGTAGATGTTGTACTTGCCAAATTCCAGTTCTGCATCCCTTATATCTGTGTGACACCACGTCTCTGATATCCCAACAATATCTGCCTTTGATGTTTTGAGCAATACCTCAAATTCATCAAATTTATTTACTAAACTCCTAGCAATGGTGTACACGCAAGTATACCTGAAAGGCTATTAGAAAGGCTTTCGATACTGTTGCACATGGAAGACCGCTGCACAATTTGGAGCAGTGCAGCATTGAAGGCAAATTGGTGCTATGGGTAAGGGATCAATGGGCACTGCTTTTCTTGGATTAATGTTATTAGTGGAGTACCAAGGGTTGTTTTGGGTCCATTGTTGTTTTCTGTATTCCTTAATGATATTGAAGATGGTGTATTAGGCTTAATGTTGAAGTTTGCCGACGACACAAAGGGCGGCAGGGTGGTTAATGATACTAATGACAGAATGCTGCTGCAAAAGGATCTAGAAAAGTTGAGCAGATGGGCTTAGTGGTGGCAACTTAAGTTTAACATTGATAAATGTAAAGTACGGCATATGGGAAGCACTAACCCTAGAGTAACATATCAACTGTGTGGTACTACACTGACAGTGGTAGAGAGTGAAAATGACCTGGGGGTAATTGTGCAAGCAGATATGAAGTTTTCTGAGCAGTGCACACGGGCGGCAAGAGTAGCTCATGGTGTATTGTCAATGATATACAGGAATTTTTCTAGCAGGGATAAGGAGTTGATTATCCCCCTTGTATAACGCAATGGTCAGACCACACCTTGAGTACTGCATACAGGTCTGGAGGCCTAATATCAACAAGGATATAGAGCTATTAGAATGAGTACAGGGGAGGGCAACAAGATTAGGGAATAGAACAAGGGTTGCTCTTGCGAAGAAAGGCTTAAGTTTTGCAAACTACAGTCTCTGGAGACCAGGCACCTGCGAGGTTATTTGATTGAGGTGTATAAAGCCTTGATTGGTTTCAGCATGCTCAATGCTGATGGGATTCTTCCTCTTGCTCAGAATAATCACCTGAGTGGGCATAAATTCAAATTGAGAAAAGACAGTTGTAGGATAGCTGTGCGGAAGTTTGCCATTAACCAGCGGGTTGTTGATTACTGGAACAAACTTCCATATGTCGTTGTAGAAGTTGATAGCTTAAACAGATTGAAGGCAGAACTAGACAAACATTTGGAGCAGGTGGATAAGTGAAACGAGAAGGGTATGTTTGGGTTTTTTATTTATTTATTTTTTTTTTTTTGGTTGATGCTATATAAAGCTTGCTTTCCTGCATCATGCGCCTTTGCTAATGCTTTGGCAAATCCCTAAGTATCTGATATTAAAACATGTCTGCTAACAAATGGGCATATATATACTAACGCCGTTTCATTTGCTTTCTGTTCGCTGATTGATTTTACACTTCACAAGTGGCAAAGCTAAGTTTTTTTTCTGCCTTTAGGAGAGAAATCTTTTTGGGCTCCTTACTTTCATTAAAATTATATATTTTAATTAGGTATAATATAAAGAAAGGTTGAATCATTTTAATAACATAAATATGTATTTTATTTACGATTTATTTATAATTTTACAACAGCAAAAACATGAAAATTAATATTACAATATACTACTCATTAAAAATACAATTTGATGAACAAAGAATTATATTAGCATTAGTAGAGGCATATGATGCAAGAAAGCAAGCTTATGCCCCATCAGCCAAAAAAAAATAAATAAATAAAATAAAAACTCCCACTTCACACCTCTGTTCGTTCGAAATACCTGTCCAGCTGAGCCTTAAATTTATTTAGGCCATCAACTTCCACAACAAGGGATGGAAGTCTGCTCCACCAACCAACTACCCACTGGCTAAAGGCAAATTTCCGCACATCTATCCTACATCTGTCTTTCCTCAATTTGAATTTATGCCCTCTCTAGTGATTATTCAGAGCAAGAGGCAGAATCCCATCAGAATTGAGCATTCTCAAACCATTCAAGGCTTCCTACACCTCTACCAGATCACCTCACCAGTGCCTAGTCTCCAGACTAGGCACTGGTGAGGTGATCTGGTGCGGTGATCTAATGCACTGGTGAGGTGATCTAATCAGCAAAACTTAAGGCTTTCTTCGTAAGGACAACACTTTGTTCCATTCACTAATCTTGTTGCCCTTCTCTGTACTTGTTCCAGCAGCCCAACATCCTTCTTGAAATGAGGCCTCCATACCTGTATACAGTACTCAAGGTGTGGCCTGTCCATTGCCTTATACAAGGGAATAATCACCTCCTTATCCCTCCTACAAAAATTCCTGTATATCATTGATAAGACCCCATGAGCTACCTTGCACCCCGTCTGCACTGCTCAGAGAACTTCATATCTGCCTGCACAATTACCCCTAGGTCCTTTTCATTCTCTACCACTGTCAGTGTAGTAAAACAGAGTTGATACGTTGCTGTTTCCCATATGTAGTACTTTACATTTGTCAATGTTAAACTTCATTTGCCACTTCTCAGCCCATCTGCTCACCCTTTCCAGATCCTGTTGCAGCAGCATAGTGTCAGTAGTGTCCTTGACAACCCTGCCAACCTTCGTATCGTCTGCAAACCTGAACATTAAGCTTGATATACCTTCATTAATATCATTTATAAATACAGAAAACAATAATGGACCCAACACTGAACCCTGAGGGACCCAACTAATAACATTAATCCACGATGAGGAGTGTCCATTGATTACCACTCTCTGTCTTCTCCCCCTCAACCACCCCTTTAACCACAGCAGCAATTTGCCTCCAATGTCACACTGCTCCAATTTGTGCAGCAATCTTCCATGTGCAACAGTATCAAAAGCCTTTCTAAGATCCAAGTATATAATATCAAAGTTATTCCCTGCATCCAGTTCGTTTGTGACTGCATCATAGTATCCAATCAAATTGGTCAGGTAAGACTTTCCCTTAACAAAACCATGCTGTGTCTGAGCTATAACTGAAGTCTTTTCTAGATGATCCTACAGTGCTTCTTTAACGAGTGCCTCCATTAAGTTTCCTGGAACAGAAGTTAAACTCACTGGTCTATAATTATTTGCGTCAGCCTTTGTCCTTCTTTGTGAATTGGGGTCACATTTGCACATCTCAAGTCTATGGGTACCTCCCTCGAGACCAAGGAAGCTCTCATAATTATGGCTAAGGGTTTGCTTACTTCCTTTGCGGCCTCCTTTAATATAATTGGATAGATCCTATCCACCCCAGGTGCCTTTCTTGTGTTTATCTTCAACAATTTCTCTTCCACTTTACTCACAGTTATTACAAGATTATCTAGCATACTGCCAGAGTTGAACACAACTCTGGCATTCCGCTTGCTGAATAACTCGTGTGTGAATGTCGATGCAAAATATTCATTCAGTTTGTTAGCTATCTGAGCAGGATCATCAACAGTTGACCCATCGATATCAAGTGGACCAATCTGATTCATCCCCTTCCTTCTAGAGTTTACATAAGTAAAGAACTTATGTAAATAAAGAATTCTTTGTAAAGAACTCATAAGTAAAGAACTTAAATAAAGAACTCTTTGCTGTTTTTCTTTGCATCCCTTGCCAAAGATTTCTCGTAGTCTTCCTTCGCTGCCTAACCTCCTTTGTAACTTGGTTACAGATCAACTTATATCTATGATAGGCTTCTGTGTCAGGTGTTAATATGTATCCCATGAATTTTTCTTCTCTGCCATATGTTTCATTAGTTCATCTGACATCCATTTAGGCCTAAACCTTGAACAATATTTCTTAGTTGGTAGGTGAAGCCTAGTACCTTCCAAGATAAGTTCTTTGAATGCTTCCCATTTTGAATTTGCTGTTGGTAACATCATCAGTTGGTCCCACTGTATAGAACTTAAATACTGTTTCAGACCATCGTAGTCGCCTTTACGAAAGCAATAACCCTTCCCCTTACCCCTGCTGGTAGTTACCTCTTTGAATTAATCCCACTTCAGCACACTGTTATCACTGCCACGTAGTGGTTCCTCTAACTGCAGATTCTTATTGCATGAAGAATCGCTACTGTTAATCAAATCAAGAGTATTACTCCCTCTAGTTGCCTCCCGAACATGCTGATGTAGAAAACAATCATCCCATAAATCCACAAAAGCCTTTCTGGTGTGAGTGACCAACCCATTAATTCCAGTCAATATCTGGGAAATTAAAATCCCCCATTATAAGACTCTCTGATTTACTGGCCCACTCTATTTCCCTGTACAGTTTCCTTTTTATACTCGTCAGTCATTAGGCCTATAGCACACTCCTACTCTCGATTTTGATCTCCCAATGCTTATGTCACACCAAACTGACTCAACACTGCACTGTCCAGCGATGTCATCTGGCTTCACTTCCTTGGATTTTATGTGTTCCTTAACTAATAGCATAACCCCTCCTCCCTTCCTACCCTTTCTGTAGACGTTGTACTCCCCAAATTCCAGTTCTGCATTCCTTATATCTGTG
Organism: Mastigoproctus giganteus; assembly: GCF_048544385.1. Lineage (NCBI taxonomy): Eukaryota > Metazoa > Arthropoda > Arachnida > Uropygi > Thelyphonidae > Mastigoproctus > Mastigoproctus giganteus. The sequence continues at coordinate 124,692,390 of NC_143579.1, read as the reverse complement.
TGACACTACGTCTCTGATATCCCAAGAATATCCACCTTTGATGCTTTGAGCATCAAAGTCCCCTGAGATTTTTTTGAAAATTCCTCATAAAGATCAGTTACCAAGTCATCAAATTTTAGAAACAGTTTACTTTTACATTTATGAACTTTCTGTACAAGGCAAAATGACTTTGCAAGTTTCTTTAGATGATTTTGAATTTACGGAAAAGATCTTAGTCGCCGAGTGTAAATTGAGCGACAGATATCAAATGATGCTAGGAGCCGACGTACTCTGAAAACATAATTTCATAACAGACATGGGAACAGGTTTGATTAAGTCAGTGCCCAGTCGTATCTGAATGCGTGAAGAAAGCATTAAGGACAAAATAATGAAATCATGTGAACCTACCCAGGAAGAACTGTTACAGAGGAAATAATTCCACCTCTCACAGAACGTGTATCGAAGTTGCAATGTGACAATCAGTTAAACAACAAATGTGAAGTTGTGATAGAACCGAATCCTGAATTTAAGAGCGATTCTTTAGCAGTTAAATGTGTTCTTTCATCCCTAGACAGCAAAAAGCAAGCCCATGTGGTCATTGCTAATCTATCTACATGCTTGAGAAAGAACTCAAAAGTGGTCCGAGTTCATACCTTAAGCGACCAACAGTTTAAGTTAGCATCTGACTCTATACAAGGGGAAGATGAAGATATTATTACTATGGATGACTTTAGCATTAGCATTAGTAGAGGCATTTGATGCAAGAAAGCAAGCTTATGCAGCATCAGCCAAAAAAAAAAAAAAAACCACTTCCACTTCACCCCTCTGTTCATTCAAAATACCTGTCCAGCTGAGCCTTAAACTTATTTAGGCTATCAACTTCCACGACAAGGGATGGAAGTCTGTTCCACCAACCAACCACTCGCTGGCTAAAGGCAAATTTCTGCACGTCTATCCTATATCTGTCTTTCCTCAATTTGAATTTATGCCCTCTCACGTGATTATTCTGAGCGAGAGGAAGAATCCAATCAGCATTGAGCATGCTCAAACCATTCAATGCTTTATACACCTCTATCAGATCACCTCGCTGGTGCCTAGCATTAGCATTTGATGCAAGAAAGCATGCTTATGCAGCATCAGCCAAAAAAAAAAAAAAAAAAAAAAACCACTTCCACTTCACCCATCTGTTCGTTCGAAATACCTGTCCAGCTCAGCCTTAAACTTATTTAGGCTATCAAATTCCACGACAAGGGATGGAAGTCTGTTCCACCAACCAACCCACTCGCTGGCTAAATCAAATTTCTGCACGTCTATCCTACATTTGTCTTTGCTCAATTTGAATTTATGCCCTCTCAGGTGATTATTCTGAGCGAGAGGAAGAATCCCATCAGCATTGAGCATGCTCAAACCATTCAATCCTTTATACACCATCAGATCACCTCGCTGGTGCCTAGTCTCCAGACACCGCAACTTGCAAAACTTAATCCTTTCTTCGTAAGAGCACCCCTTTGTTCCATTCACTAATCTTTTTGCCCTTCTCTGTACTCGTTCCAGCAGCTCCACATTCTTCCTGAAATGAGGCCTCCAGACCTGTATACAGTACTCCAGGTGTAGCCTGACCATTGCCTTATACAAGGGAATAATCACCTCCTTATCCCTGCTAGAAAAATTCCTTTATATATCATTGACAATACACCATGAGCTACTCTTGCCGCCCATCTGCACTGCTCAGAGAACTTCATATCTGCCTGCACAACCACCCTGAGGTCCCTTTCATTCTCTACCACTGTCAGTGTAGTACCACAGAGTTGATACGTTGTTCTGGGGTTGCTGTTTCCCATGTGTGGTACTTTACATTTGTCAATGTTAGACTTCATTTGCCACCTCTCAGCCCATCTGCTCAACCTTTCCAGATCCTGTTGCAGCAGCATAGTGTCAGTAGTGTCCTTGACAACCCTGCCTACCTTTGTATCGTCTGCAAACTTCGACATTAAGCTTGATATACCATCATCAATATTATTTATGAATACAGAAAACAATAATGGACCCAACACTGAGCCCTGAGGGACTCCACTAATATTAGTCCACGACAAGCAGTGTCCATTGATTACCACTCTGTCTTCTCCCCCTCAGCCACCCCTTTATCCCCAGCAGCAATTTGCCTCCAATGTCACACTGCTCCAATTTATGTAGCAGTCTTCCATGTGCAACAGTATCAAAAGCCTTTCTAAGATCCAAGTATATAATATCAAAGTTATTCCCTGCATCCAGTTCCTTTGTGACTGCATCATAGTATCCAATCAAATTGGTCAGGCAAGACTTCCCCTTAACAAAACCATGCTGTGTTCGAGCTATAACTGAAGTCTTGTCTAAATGATCTTGCAGTGCTTCTTTAACTAGTGCCTCCATTAATTTTCCTGGAACAGAAGTTAAACTCACAGGTCTATAATTGCTTCTGTCAGCCTTTGACTTCCAATTAGATCATTTAAAGAAGTGAGAAAGAGAACAACTGCGAAATTTATTATCCAGATACATGGATGTGTTTGCAAAAGCACATCAGTCGAGTGGTTCAGATGTGCTTAAGCATAGAATTAAGCTCACTGACGAAAGACCTATCAAGTTGAAGGAATATCGCATTCCATATGCATTTCGACAAGAAACTGATCGCCAAATACAAGAATTACTGAGTGCTGGAATTATTAAATATTGTAAATCACCATTGTTGCACTATTAGTGCCAGTTCGCAAGGATGGCAGTTTGCATTTTTGCATAGACTTTTGCAAATTGAAGTGTTACAGTACCAGATGCATACCCAGTGCCAAATATCGATGATACGCTCAACATGATAGGAAAGGCTAAGTTATTTTCGGAAATGGATCTTGCTTTTGGTTACCATCAGTTATTTGTACATGAAACTGATCATTTCAAAACTGGTTTCATTTGTCATGCAGGTTTTTTTAACTATGCGTTTGCCTTTCAGGTTACGAAATGCCCCCGCCACATTCAACTAGGGTTTACAGTTTGCTTTGAGAGGTTTACAGTCCGAAGCCATTTTTATCTATCTGGACGACATTATTTAGTGTTCAGAATCTTTTTCAGACCACCTCTGCAAACTTGAACTAGTGTTTGCAAGATTGGACAATATAATCTAAAGATGAAGCCTAGCAAATGTGAGTTTCTAAAAACTCAGATTGATTTCTTAGGGCAGATTGTTAGTGCTGGAGTGAAACCAGAACCTAGAAATGTGAAAGCTGTAAAAGAATGTAAACCCCCAAATAACGTGAAACAAGTTCATGGATTCTTAGGAATGTGTAACTTCTATCGTAAGTTTATTCCAGATTTTGCTAGTAGTCGTCTTCCTTTGACAAAACTAACCAAAAAGTCTGTGCAGTTTGTGTGGAGTGAAGCTGCCAATCAAGCTTTTGAGAAGTTGAAGGAATTGTTAACTTCTGAACTAGTTTTAATCTATCCTGATTTCAAGAAAGAGTTCTTTCCCACCACTGCCGCGAGTGAGAAGGCCCTATGTGGAATTTTGGAACAAGTTGGACAGACGGGAATTCGTCAGCCTATAGCTTATTATTATTATTATTATTAATATTAGCTATATGGTGCAAGGAAGCCGAAGCTTTTGCTGCATAAGCAAAAAAAAAAAAAAAAAACAATTTACCTAGAGAGAGAGAGAGAGAAATAGAAGGGAATCACCAAGAAAGAGAAGAATGATGATATCCAGCTTAGGACCCTGGGTGTGCCAAGCCCATACTCACCAGATGTGAGCCCCTGGGGTTGTGAGCAGACAGTTAAGAGCAGCAGAACTGAATTAGTGTTACAGAGGAAGAAGCACTATCAAATTGTTTTCTCCCTAAAACAATTCCATCCTTTCTTATATGGAAATTGTTTTACCATAATTACAGAACACAGACCTTTGCAATATCTGCTTCACTTGAAGAGCCCGAATGCACGTCTCACACGCTGGAATCTGATGTTAATGGGATATAACTTTAAGGTTCAGTATCACCCAGGAAAGCAAAATCAAAATGCAGATTATCTATCATGACCAGTTATTGCGTTAGACACACAGATGTCGATTGACTTGAATCAGACGGGGCAAGATAGTAGTGATAGTAACAGTAGCGATCCACAAGAGATCACTCGTAAACTGGTAGATCTAAAATTAAAACCTATTTTGGAACAATTAGAAGGAAAAACTGAACATCCTTCACCCAAATTGGCGAATCAGTATATTGTGAGAAATATAATGTTATACCATTATACTCTACCATCTGACAAATTGACTAGAGCTGAACCATTAGAACTAGTCATACCAAATAAATTAAGGGGTGAGATCCTAAGAGCGTGTCATGATGCACATTGTGCAGGACATATGGCTCTTGCCAAAACTCTTCAAAGAATTAGGCAGGATAACGTATGGGACATGTATTCCGATACAAAGAACTATGTTAGTTCCTGTCCAAGCTGTACGGAAAGACGAGGTTTTAAAGCTAAAGCCAAAGTGAATTTGGTTAGAGCTGAATCTGAAGCGAAGCCTTTAATAAAATTGCAGTAGATGTGTTAGGATTGTTACCAACTTCAGAAGAAGGTTATAAGTATATTTTAATGGTAGTGGATCATTTCACACATTATGTGGAAGCATACCCTATGCATACCCAGACAGCCCAGCAGGTCGCAGAAACTCTCATTGATGGAGTAATAAGTCATCATGGGATACCTGCCATAGTACTCTCAAATTGTGGCAGTAATTTTGTGTCACAGTTAATGCAAGAGGCGTGCGCAAAGCTTGGAGTTAGAGCAGTATGCACGAGTGGATATTATCCCTCAAGTGATGGAAGATGCGAAAGAATAAATCAGACATTAGAAAACATCTTGTCACACATGGTTGCTTCAACTCAACATGAATGGCCTAGATTTCTGCCGATTGCTTTGTTCGCATATCGCTCTGCATTTCAGTGCTACGGGAGAGACTCCCAGTTTTCTGCTGTACGGACGCGACATTGTGTTGCCACAGCATGTCTGGAAGTCGGATAATCAGCCAAAATATTTATCATTGGAGAATTATAGCAAAGCATTGTGTGCACAACTAAAGAGAACTTATGAGATTGTCAAAGAAAATTTTAAGGAAGCTGATGAAGAACATGAAGCCTATAGATGTAGGAAAGCAGTTGATAAGAAAATACGTGTTGGTAGTATGGTTTATTTATATGTGCCTAGAGTGAAGAGAGGCTTTACACGAAAATTCCCATGACAAAATATGGGACCATATCGTGTCATTAGCCAGACATCTCCAGTAAATTATGAAATACAGCATTTCTATAAGACCAAAGATCGACAATTAGTTCATGTGGATAGGTTGACCAAGGTTACTGAGAGAAAACCATTTTTGGAGATGAGACTAGAAATCGAGGAGCAAACCACTCCTCAGCAAGAAAGCAAGTTTATGCAGCATCAGCCAAAAAAAAAAAAAAAAAAAAAAAAAAAATCGCTCAGATTTCACTCCTCCATTCATTCCAAATACCTCTGCAGCTCAGCCTTAAATTTATTTAGGCTATCAACTTCCACAACAAATGATGGAAGTCTATTCCACCATTCAACTACCTGCTGGCTAAAGGCAAGCTTCCACACATCTATCCTACATCTGTCTTTCCTCAATGTGAATTTATGCCCTCTCAGATAATTATTCTGAGCAAGAGTAAGAATCCCATAAGCATTGGGCATGCTCAAACCATTCAAGGCTTTATACACCTCAATCAGATCACCTCGTAGGTGCCTAGTCTCCAAACACTCTAATCTACAAAACTTAAGCCTTTCTTTGTAAGAGCAACCCTTTGTTCCATTCACTAATCTTGTTGCCCTTCTCTGTACTCGTTCCAACAGCTCAATATCCTTCTTAAAATGAGGCCTCCAGACCTGTATACACCACTCAAGGTGGGGCCTAACCATTGCCTTATACAAGGGGATAATCACCTCCTTATTCCTGCTAGAAAAATTCCTGTATATCATTGACAAGACACTATGAGCTACTCTTGCAGACCATCTGCACTGCTCAGAAAACTTCATATCTGCCTGCACAATTACCCCCAGGTCCTTTTCATTCTCTACCACTGTCCATGTAGTGCCACAGAGTTGATGTCACTCTGGGGTTACTGCTTCCCATATGTAGTACTTTACATTTGTCAATGTTAAACTTCATTTGCCAACTCTCTGCAAACTTGAACATTTACCAAATATACCATCATCAATATCATTTATAAATACAGTAAACAACAATGGACTCAACACTGAACTCTTAAGGACACCACTAATAACATTAGTCCACGAAGAGCAGTGTCCAGTGATTACCACTGTCTGTATTCTCCCACTCAACCATCCCTTTATCCATAGTAGCAATTTGCCTCCAATGCCACACTGCTCCAATTTGTTCAGCAGTCTTCCATGTGCAACAGTATCAAAAGCCTTTCTAAGATCCAAATATATGATATCAAAGTTATCAAAAGCCTTTCTAAGATCCAAATATATCATATATCAAAGTTATTCCCTGCATCCAGTTGCTTTGTGACTACATCATAGTATCCAATCAAATTGGTCAGACAAGACTTCCCCTTAATAAACCCATGCTGTGTCCAAGCTATAACTGAAGTCTTGTCTAGATGATCCTGCAGTGCTTCTTTAACCAGGGCCTCCAGTAATTTCCCTGGAACAGACGTTAGGCTAACAGGTCTATAATTACTTGTGTCGCCCTTTGATCCTCCTTTGTGAATTGGGGTCACATTTGCACTTATCCAGTCCATTGGTACCTCCCCTGATATCAAGGAAGCTCTCATAATTATGGCTAATGGTTTGATTACTTCCTTTGCTGATGCCTTTAATTTAACTGGATAGATCCCATCCACATCAGGTGCCTTTCTTATGTTTATCTTCAACAATTTCTCCTCCACTTTCCTCTCAGTTATTACGAAATCATCTAGCTCACTGTCATAGTTTAGTTAACCTCTGGCATTCCCCTCCCTGAATAACTCCTGATGTGTGAATGTAGATACAAAATGCACATTTAGTTTGTTAGCCACCTGAGCGGGATCATCAACAAACAGTTGAACCATCAATATCCAGTGGACCAATCTGATTCATCCCGTTCCTTCTAGAGTTTACATAGGTAAAGATCTCTTTACTGTTTTTCTTTGCATCCTTTTTCAAAGATTCCTCATAATCAGCCTTTGCTTGCCTAACCTCCTTTGTGACTTGATTACAGACCAGCTTATATCTTCCACAGGCTTCTGTGTCACCTGTGAATTCATATGTATCCCATGCATTTTTGTTCTCTGCCACATAGTCAGATGAACTAATGTCTCATTAGTTCATCTGTCATCCATTTAGGCCTAAACTTTGAACAATATTTCTTAGTTGATATGAAAAGCTTAGTAATTTCCAAGGTTGATTCTTTGAATGCTTCCCATTTAGAATTTGCTGTTGGTAACATCATCAGTTGGTCCCACTATATAGAATTTAAATACTGTCTCGGACCTCCGTAGTCACCTTTACGAAAAGAAAAACCCTTCACTTTACCCTTGATGGTATTTTACACTTTGAGTAAATCCCAATTCAGCACACTGTGATTACTGCCACCTAGTGGTTCCTTTATCTGCAGATTCTTAATGCAAGGGAATCACTACTGATAATCAGATCAAGAGTATTACTCCCTCTAGTTGTCTTCCGAACATGCTGATGTAGAAAACAATCATCCAATAAATCCACAAAAGCCTTGCTAGTGTGTGAGTGACCAACCCACAAATTCCAGTCAATATCCAGAAAATTAAAATCCCCCATTATAAGACTCTCTGATTTACTGGCCCACTCTATTTCCTTAACTAATAGCATAACCCCTCCTCCCTTCCTATCCTGTCTATCCTTTCTGTAGACATTGTACTCCCCAAATTCCAGTTCTGCATTCCTTATATCTGTGTGACACCATGTCTCTTATATCCCAACAATATCTGCCTTTGATGTTTTGAGCAATACCTCAAATTCATCAAATTTATTTACCAAACTCCTAACATTGGTGTACACGCAAGTATACATGCACCTGTTCCTATTCTTAGCTACCCTAACACAACCCATGTGTTTACTTGTACCGCAATGTCTTTCAGCAGTCTCAGAAATACCCTGCATCTTGTTTTCCAGGCTGCTGCTCATTCCAATAGAAGCAGTGCAAGAATCACTTTCACCTCTGCCAGAGGCTACTGATAATCTATTAGTCCTTATATCCCCCCAAGCTAGCAGTTTTCTGACCCACCTGACACTGCCTCGATAGCATCAGCAAATATTCTTGCACCCTTTCTATTTAAATGTATCCCATCCCTGTAGAAGCAGTCTCTCCTGTTAAGAAGTACAGACCAGGCTGAAAAAATTCTATCCCTTGAGCCTTGCACAATCTTTCCAGGGCCAAATTGATTGAAAAGGCTATCATCATATACTGCCTCCTATCGTGTCTGGTCAGAATTGCAGACACTTTCAAATTCAACCCTAATTCACAGCTTTTTTTCAACAGTGACCTGTACTTGTTAAGTAATTCTGCCAATATCCAATCAAATTGGTCAGACAAGACTTCCCCTTAACGAACCCATGCCATGTCTGAGCTATAACTGAAATCTTGTCTAGATTATCCTGCAAGCGGATTTCAGAGACTTCCAGCAGTCTCTGAAATCCCCTGCATCTTGTTTTTCTGGTTGATGCTCATTTCAATAGAAGCAGTGCAAGAATCACTTTCACCTCTGCCAGAGGCTACTGTTAATCTATTAGTCTGTGTATCCCGGTCCCCCAATCTAGCAGTTTTCCGGACCAGCTAACACTTGATAGCATCAGCAAATATTCTTGCACCCTTTCTATTTAAGCGTATCCCATCCCTGTAGAAGCAGTCTCTCCTGTTAACAAGCACAGACCTGGCTCAGAAAATTTCTACACCTTGAGTCTTGCACAATCTTTCCAGGGCCGAATTGATCTACAAGGCTCTAATCATATACTCACTGCTATCATGTCTGGGCAGAATTGCAGTTATTCAGAGTGGGGAAAGTCAGATGCGTATTAAACTCTGGAAGTAAGCTAGATAATCTTGTAACAACTGACAGTAAAGTGGAAGGGAAATTGTTGAAGTAAACACAAGAAAGGCACCTAGGGTGGATGGAATCTATCCAATTATATTAAAGGAGGCAGCAAAGGAAGTAAGCAAACCCTTAGCCATAATTATGAGAGCTTCCTTGGACTCAGAGGATGTACCCATGGACTGCAGATGTGCAAATATGACTCCAATAAACAAAGGAGGATCAAAGGGGGAGACACGTAATTACAAACCTGTTAGTTTAACTTCTGATCCGGGGAAATTAATGATGCACTGTTTAAAGAAGCATTGTAGGATCATCTAGACAAAACTTCAGTTATAGCTCGGACACATCATGCGTTTGTTAAGGGGAAGCCTTGTCTGACCAATTTGATTGGATAATATGATGTATTTACAAAGGAACTGGATGCAAATAATAATTTTGATATCATATATTTGGATCTTAGAAAGGCTTTTTATACTGTTGCACATGGAAGACTGCTGTACAAATTGGGGCAGTGTGGCACTGGAGGCAAAATGCTGCTATGGATAAAGGGATGGTTGAGTGGGAGAAGACAGAGTAGTAATCAATGGACACTGCTCTTTGTGGAATAATGTTATTAGGGAAGTTCCCTAGGGTTCAGTGTTGGGTCCATTGTTGTTTTCTGTAATCATTAATGATACTGATGATGGTATATCAGGCTTAATGTCCAAGTTTGAAGATGATACGAAGGTCGGCAGGGCTATTAATAACACTAATGACAGTACGCTGTTGCAACGGGATCTAGAAAAGTTGAGCAGATGGGCTGAGAGGGGGCAACTGAACTTTAACATTGACAAATGTAAAGTAGTGCATATGGGAAGCAGTTACCCCAGAGTAACGTATCAACTCTGCGGTACTACACTGACAGTGGTAGAGAGTGGAAAGGACCTGGGGGTAATTGTGCAGGCAGATATAAAGTTTTTGAGCAGTGCAGATGGTCTGCAAGAGTATCTCATGGTGTCTTGTCAATGATATACAGGAATTTTTCTAGCAGGGATAAGGAGGTGCTTATCCCCTTGTATAAGGCAATGGTCAGGCCACACCTTGAGTACTGTATACAGGGATGGAGGCTTCATTTTAATAAGGATGTAGAGCTGTTGGAATGAGTACAGAGAAGGTCAACAAGATTAATGAATGGAACAAAGGGTTGCTCTTACAAAGAAAGGCTTAAATTTTGCAAATTACAGTGTCTGGAGACCAGGCACCTGCAAGGTGATCTGATTGAGGTGTATAAAGCCTTGAATGGTTTGAGATGGGATTCTTCCTCTTGCTCAGAATAATTGCCTGAGATAGCATAAATTCAAATTTAGCAAAGACAGTTGTAGGACAGATGTGCAGAAATTTGTCTTTAGCCAGCGGATGGTTGATTGCTGGAACAAACTTCTGTCTGTCATAGAAGTTGGTAGCTTAAATAGATTCAAGGCAGAACTAGACAACCATTTGGTGCAAGTGGATGGGTGAAATGAGAAGGGGTTTTTTTTTTTTTTTAGCTCATCCTGTACGAATGCTAAAGAAAACAAGCTTCTATAGCACCTAGCCAAAAAAAACCTTCCCATTTCACCCATCCATTTACTCCAAAAATCTGTCCAATTCTTTCTTGAATTTATTTAAGCTATCAATTTCCATGACGGATGGAATTTTGTTAAGGGAATAAACCACTTGCTGCCTAAAGGCAAATTTTCACACATCTATTCTGCAACTGTCTTTCCTCAATTTGAATTTATGCACTCTCAAATGTGAAATCTGAGCAAAATGAAGAATCCTATCAGCATTGAGTTTGCCTTATACATTGCCTTGAATAAGGCCATGTATAAAGCTTTGATCAATCAGATCACCTTGCAGATGTCTAGTCTCCAGACACTGCAATCTCCAGAACTTAAGCCTTTCTTGGTAAGAGCATCCCCTTTGGTTCCCCCTCACCAATCTTGATGCCCTTCTCTATACTCATTCCAGCAAGTTTAACCAATAACTCTATTATTTTCCCCAGAACAGAAGATAAGACTAACAGGTCTGTAATTACTCGTATCACCCTTTGATCCCCCTTTGTGAATTGGAGATAAATTTGCACATCTTCAGTCCGTGGGGATCTCCTCTGAATGCAAGGATGCTCTCATAATTATAGCTAAGTGTTCGCTTACTTCCCTTGCTGCCTCCTTTAATATAACTGGATAGATTCCATCCACCTCGGGTTGACTTTCTTACCTTTAATTTTAACAATTTTCCCTCAACTTTCCTCTCAGTTATTACAAAATCATCCCCTTTCCTAAAGAATTCAAGTGGACGAATCTGATTCATCCCCTTCCTTCTAGAGTTTACATAAGTGAAGAAGTCTTTGCTGTTTTTCTTTGCATCTGTTGCCAAAGATTTCTAGTAATCTGCTTTCACTTACCTAACCTCCTTTGTAACTTGATTACAGACTAGCTTATATCTACCAAAGGCTAGCTGTGTTGCCTGATGATTTATATGCATCCCATGCATTTTTCTTCTTTGTCACTAGTCTGATTAGTTCATCTGATATCCATTTTACATCCTAAACCTTGAACAGTATTTCTTAGTTGGTCTGAAAGGTCTTGTAGTTTCCAAGATTAATTTCTTGAATGCGTCCAATTTAGAATTTGCTGTTGGTAACATCATTAGCTATTTCCAATGTATAGAATCTAAAAACTGTCTGAGACCACCATAGTCACCTTTACGAAAGTAAAGACCCTTCCCTTTACCCCTGATGGTAGTTACATCTTTAAGTAAATCCCACATCAGTACACTGCGACCACTTCCGCCTGGTGGTTCCTTTATCTGCAAATTCTTCATGAATAATCACTGCTGATAATCAGATCAAGTGTATTACTACCTCTGGTTGCCTCTCAAACATGCTGCTGTAGAAAACAGCCATCCAATAAATCCACAAAAGTATTGCTACTGACCATCCCACAAGTTCCAGTCAATATCTTGAAAGTTAAAATCCCCCATTATAAGACATTCTGATTTACTGGACCACTCTATTTCTCTAATAGATTTGTTTGTTGTACTTATCAGAGTCAGTAGGCCTATAATACACTCCTACTCTCATTTTTGCTTTCTCAACATTGTCAGTTTGATTCACACCAAAGTGACTCACCATTGCACTGATCACCCATGTCGACCTAATGCACTGCCTTTTTTTTATGTGTTTTTAGATTTTGTGTGTTTCCTAACTAACAGCATAACCCTTCCTATTCTGTCTGTCCTTTCTGTATGCATTATACTCCCCAAATTGAAATTCTGCATTCTTATGTCTGTTGACACAATGTCTCTGATATCCCAACAATATCTGCCTTTGATGTCTAGACCAGCACTTAAATTTATTTACTATACTCCTGCATTGGTGTACATGCAAGTATATATGCCCTTGTTGTTACTGTTAGTTACTTTAACACAGGTATTTACTTGTTCCATGATGACTCTCAGCAGTTCTTGAAATCCCTAGCACATTGCTTTCTAGGCTGCTGCTCATTAGTACAAGAATCACTTTCACCTCTGGCTGTGGCTATTGTTAACCTGTTAGTCTGTGTATCCCTCCAAGGGTGTATCCTTGTCATTATTTGAAATAGCTAAAATTCAGTTTATGCTCATGAACTCCGAAAAAATGCAATCCTAGCTCTATCAGTTTTTGGGAAAACTGCTTGTCACAATACTGTGGATGACCCACCCTGCATAATTTTCAATTTGAAATATCATAGAAATTAAATTCATATATCTATCCATTACTGAATACACATGCTAGTAATGAAATAATTCTTTCTTATTTTCACAAAACTAATTATAACATTAACAAAAACTATTTTATGTTTCTTCTGTGTCACAACAACAAAAAAGCAGCCCTTAAATTTATAAAACAAAAATACAGACTTGTTGACTGACAGATGATGTAAAGCAGTAACAATTTCAAAAAAAAATCTTAGAATTATCTAAATATGAAACTACCAAAAAAAATTTTAATGATTCACAAAATACTGATAATATCTCAATTTTAGGCTAGAATGCTTAACCTTTTTATTTAATAATGTCTAATAATAAAGAGAATCTTAGGGAAAGAAAAAGGAACTTTCCCTCACTGGCTGTAAATGTCAAAATAATAAAAATGAATCTGTTCTTTGGTACCATACAATCTCTAACCACTATTTTCAACTCACTGACTCATAAAATCAATCTCTGCCCTCACACACGTCCCTGTCAATATATCCAGTGCACTAACTTTGATCTCAGTGTCTCCAAATGTCATAATAGTCTGAATTTCTCTTCTCTTCCCTGAACAAAATAGGTACTTTGTTTCTGATAGATCTAAAATGAGTGAACCACATCTCTGAACATATGGATCTGTTATAAATTTAACATCGTCTCTCTCACTACCATAAACATGAATAACACTACATGCTTGCCCTGCTCGAGCAGGAGTATAACTGCGAACAACCATATCACCCAATGCAACAGATTGATCAATGGCAACAAACTTGTCAAACACATCAGCACACCATTCCACACCATCTTTTACTACTAATTTCTCAACAGGATGGATTCCATGAATAAATCGGTTCAAAACTCCCACACCATACGTCATTCGGGATCGACGTGCATTGATTATTGTTGGATCTAAGCCAAAAAGAACTGCTCCCTTTAAGATGGCCAAGCCAACTCCCTGAGGAATTATAACTTTAATTTTTTTAGAGAATGTCTCTCTAATACTTTTTTGAAGAATTTGCGACTCAGCAAAACCACCCACAAGAAAGAGATAATGAATATTTTTTAAATCTGGTATGTCCAAAACAGATGAAATATGCTGCTTGATTGCATCCAGTGTCGGCTGGAAAAGCTGAAGCATGACAGTAGGTTCCAAGCGTAACATTCCCTGAGAAGACCACTTTATTTCTTTATTTCCATATTTCTTGATAATATTCTCCACCTTTATGTAAATGAAGTACATAAAAAAAACAAAAAAACTGATGTTTAATATAAAGGCAATTTATAATTTGTTATGAAAATTCTATGATATTTATAAAATTCCTCAATAAACTTAATATTACTACTAGCCAATAATATTCACTTTAATTAGTGTAGACATTCAGAGGTTAAGAAAAGAATTTCAAAACACTATTAGCAACCTGTTTTTCTGATGTGCAATCACTGGTGTGACTAAGCTTATCCTATCCCTCTATATCTCAGAGGATTTGTTTGCAATAATTAAGCTGGCAAGTGCTCTGATGCAGCTTCATATGAATATATTTGTGAAACAGCACTTAAGTTATGTATTTGTCACTATAATGAAAATTCCATATTGATTTCTGAATGCAAGATATCCGCCCTGGATTACTGTCAAAATTTGAGAGATCTGCATTTGCCTTTCCATTGCTGGTGAAGTTATCTGCAGCATTTGCCAGACTTCAGAGAGTTTTTGACAGTGGCTTCCATATCTAGAAGTATAAATAAAACAATTTCATAAACAGCGCCCTTGTCAACAAAACTTGAATTTTCTCATCAAAACTAATTTTGATGACAAAAATCCAAGCAGAGGAAGATGGCAAATGCATCAGTGGCCTCTTTTGTCAGTAGCTTACTTTTTTTTTGTTAATTTTTCTATGCCAGTGCTTCCCAACCAGTGTGCCATAAAATGTCCAGAAGTGTGCCATGAATTTAGGGACATGAATTTTTTATAATATGAAACCACCAGTAATCAGCTTTCAATTAGTCAAACATTTGGTCTTATAACTAATAATGTAACATAAATAAAGTAAATATAGCATTTTATTTATGTATACCCAATGATAAACAGATGCATTTACAATTTTTTAAATTTGAAAAGGGCCAAGGAATAAGGGTTTTTTGGGAACTGTTAGACATAAACATATTGTGATGTGATATATCAGTAGTGTATCGATTCTGAAAAGAATTAAGAGTTCACTGATTTCTCAGTACTATATTCACCCATCACTACTAGAACAATACTTGGGAGAATGAAATAATGAACGTAAAACTTGTCTCCAGCATCTTTTTTGTACGATTACCATTTTAGTTCATCCATTTCCTAGAAATAAAGCAGCTTTATTAGTTTAATCAGTTTCCTAGAAGTGGCATCATTAATTTAATCAGTTTCCTAGAAGCATTAGGCATTATTAGTTTAATTTGTTTTCTTAACTACTTTCTAAATATAGCAAGTCTCATCCCTGGAATATTTTAAGTCTTTCAAGGATTTTAAGGATAATTACCTGAAAAAACATGTGATCAGAAAAACAAGTGAGAACTGTGGAATGGTTTGCTCTTTCATTGCAATTATTTTTGTGAAGGGCATTTCAGTTAATGAAAAAGAATCTATTTATTCAGTAAGTGAGATTCTAATCATTTTATATTTTATTTATTATATAAAATGGTTTTTATTTATCATTTATTTATTTTGTAAAACATATATCTTCCAAACATAATATAATATGCAAAAGACCAGCAAACATTTTTTGCTGGCTTGTTGGCAACCCCACAAGGCAGAATACGTGTATGTTTGTAAATTTGAACTTTTGCATCCCGAAAATGATTTTATTAACTCTAAAAATTGAAGTAATACAGTGGATGCTAATTACTGTGATCACTTCAGGACTCAGTTGAACTGATAACAATAACCAAAATAAACAAGAATGAAGCTGCTCAGTGCTATTATTGATGAAGAGAAGAAATGTATAGATAAAAAAGGTATAGATAGAAAGAAAACTTTAAAAAAAAAAAAAAAAAAGAAGCAATTTAAATCTCTTTAATTTGACTGTCCACTATTTCTCCAAGAAAGTAATCTATAAAAATAAAACTGTCATAATGTTTCTGGAAATCCATAAAACATTGAAAACAAATAAAGAAAATATTACAATATTAGAATCACCACCACTGCACATGCATAAACCATGATAACAAAAAAGAGGTAACATAAACAAAAATAAAAATATATGCACATGTGCAAAATTAAAATTTCACACTGTTAAATGGAAAAGACTATTAATTTTGTGTTTATATTTTATAGTAACTTCTTTTTTCACCTTCTGAAGAATTAATATTTCTTCTTCAAGAGGAGTGTTTCCATTTACAATGGCTTTCCTCCTCAGCCTATAAGTTATTTTTTGGTAGGAATTTTTTCCCGCCATAAAGTGCAATTCAAGGTGTCTTGGTCTGTTAAACTTCGTGCTGTCATGCACTCCCGTACTCCATCCATCCATATCCTCTTCTCCTTCTTCCAGGAGGTATCCATTTCAGGATAGCCTTTGGATATCTGGTTTCTTGCATCTATTTTACATGTCCAAACCATGTTGAACGCTTTTCTTTGATAGTGTCAATAATATTCTTTTTCATTTCCATTTTCTCTCATGTCTTCATTCTATTTTCTGCTTCTTCTAGAAGTTCTTACTGAGTGTGTACAAAAATCCATTTCTGTGGAGAGAAATTTGTTTTCCCCTCGCCTATTCAACATCTAGGTTTCCGCTCCAAACAATAGAAGACTTTGAACAATCGTTTGAAATATAAGTTTCTTTGTTTTATTTAGAATCTTTCTGCTCCACAGAACAGAATTTAACATGCCAATAGCCTTTCTGACATCTGCAATTCTCTTATTGATCTCTGCTTGGGATGATCGCCCACTTTGTAAGATTGATCCCAAATATTTGAATTTATCGACTTGCTTGATTTTAAAACCTTCAATATTTAGAATGTGTGTGCTGATCCTGAAGACAACATTTCAGTCTTGCTAAATTGATTTTTAGACCCCATCGCTTATATTCCTCAAACAATTGACAACATGCATAGTCTGCATCTTCTAAGTCTTGTACTATCACCACCTGATCATCTGCAAAAAGTGAACTGTGAATACAGATGTTCTTATTGATCGGAAATCCCATTTTATTGCATTTTTTTGACCAGGATCTTAGACAAATGTCGATATAAATTTTGAAGAGTGTTGGTGACATTCAACATGTCACCAACACTCTTCAAAATTTATATCGACACTTCAAAAGTTTTGTAATAAGCCTTTTGAAGTGTGGAATTCAGGTGATAAAGCTGATCCCACTTTAATTCTACATCTGTTATTCCTGTAAATTGTCTTAATAATGTTGTCCACCAATATTTGCCTCTTTCGCTGCTTCCCATAGGTTTTCTTGGAACACTGTCATATGCCTTTTCAAGGTCAATGAAAATCATAAAGATTTCTTTTCCTTTCAATTGGCATTTTTCAAGGATCTGTCGTACTGTTGAGATATGGTCTATACGTGACCTCCCAGCTGAAAAACCACTTTGTTCTTCTGACACCTCGATCTGGGCTTCTAAATGGTTCCTGATCCATTTTCCAAGAATCTTTAACAGCAAGTTCAGGATGCACATTCCTCTGTAATTTGAACAGCTTTTCCGATCGCCCTTCTTATAAATTGATGTAATATATCTTGTTGTCATTTCTTTTGGTATTTCTTCTCCTCTCAGTATATCATTTGACATTTTTTGTATCAAAACAGTCACTCCTCTTCCCCCGTATTTCAAAAGTTCCATATAAACTCCTCCAGGTTTAGGTGAATTGCCATTCCTTCCTTCCTTTACTTCCCTAACAGAAACTTTTAAGCCTGAGTCTTCCACATCAAAATCCTCTACCATTCTGAACTCTTTCCGGCCTTCTTTTAAAAGTCTTTCATAGTACTTCATCCAGTCTTTCAAAGGTATTAATTGTAAACCAGCGTTGTGTTTATTCTGTTTTCTCAAGTCTTTAAGGACCTTCTACAATTCCGCTGATCACTTGAAGCCCAATTTGCTGTTACTAGTCGCACATTTCCTTTCCCATTCTTCATTTTTCGCTTCTACTACCAACTGATTGGCTATTTTGTTTTCAACATAAATGTTCCTATATTGCATCATTCCTTTCACCCAGCCATTTCTGATATGAAAGTTTCTTTTCCTCTACAGCAACTCTTACTTTCTCTGTAATCCAGGTCTTTTTTAATCCTTGGCTCTTCTTTTTGCCTAGGATTTCATGAGCTACTTTTTTTACAATATTTTTTAATTATTGTAAAATAATTAAATCTCTGGGTAAAGTTGTTTCTAATGCTGTCGTCCTGAAGTAGTTCAATGTTAAATTGATTCACTTGTAGCATTTCTCCTATCCTACATTGTTGTGTGTCCACTCTTATTTTCTTAATCCAGTTCCACCTCAGTGTTGTTTTAACAAGAAAATGGTCAGATCCACATTCAGCTACTCTATAAACTCTGACATCTTTCAGCACATATGTCCCTGAATGTTTTGAAATAATGCAATCTATAACTGATTTAATTTGTCTTGTCTCCTGCGACCAAGTATATTTATGGATATTCTTGTGTTGGAAAAATGTGTTGTTTATTCTCAAGTTGAACTGTTCACGAAGATTGGGTAGTCTATCTCTGTTATCGTTCCTTTCTTTCTCTCCAAGTCTTCCAATAACTTTGCTATTTTGTTCAGTTCCTACTCCTGCATTAAAATCCCCCATTAAAAATCTCTTTGTCCTTAGGGATTTTTTCTATTAGTTCTCTCAGATTCTCCCAAAATTCA